>NC_059436.1:52391160-52516595 GCF_021028975.2 Sphaerodactylus townsendi | reverse complement strand
GATAGATAGATAGATAGATAGATAGATAGATAGATAGATAGATAGATAGATAGATAAAAATAATTAGATTGAATATGCCGCCTCTCCACTTTTAGACTTGGTGCAGCTCACATCATATCTCTAAAATCATCAAACCAATTAAACATTAAAAACATTCCAATAATTTACCATTACCCATTATTCAAGATGGCGAAAAAATTCAACCAATCTTGTGAGGGTTAACAACGGACTCAAGGTGGGGAGGGGAGAGGGAGGCCCCATGGCAACATAGCCGCCTCCACCATATGCCTGGTGAAACAGCTCTGTCTTATAGACCCTACAAAACTGCATTTATTACCATTTTGCATATCTACGTCTTGGATTTTTAAAAGTTTATTTTATTGTCTTTTTAACTGTTTGCCATTTGGAGGGCCCTAAGTGGGTGGAAAGGTGGCATAACAATGTTTGATGCAAACAAAAATAATGTCCTCGGAAGCAATCGTCGGCAAATGAAGCAAGCGGCAAATTCATGCGGTTTTTGAAGCCTGTGGCCCATTTAACCGGATCATTTTCTCCTTGAGCAGGATCCGTTTTCTGTGACGGAATGGCACTCGCCCACATCTTGGATTGTGGAGCCTTTTGGTTCCTAATAACATCCTTCCCTTCTCTTACCTGTATTCAGCTACATCTAAATCTCTGCCCCGAGTGTAAGACCTCATGCAGCTGACTAAGTGGGCTCTGACTTAGGAAAGACTGTGGTAGGGGCAGAGCAAGGCGGAGCTGCGCCCAGGGCATGCACGCGCCCTGTGCCCCTGCCATGGCGCTGCCCACCCCAGGACACCCTGGCCACACCCCCGCACCGGGGGGCACCCAGGGCATTCGCCCCCGCCCCGTTGGCGCTAGGTCACTGGACTGTGGTCAGCGTTCCCTGTAATCAGCGCGGCTGCGCAGACACCGTATTGGTGCTGCGGAGATCAAACAACCACCAGCAGGGGGCGCTCTTGCCAGTGGTCGAGAACCACCAGCAGGGTCGGGAACCACCAGCAGTGGTCGGGAACCACCAGCAGGGGGCGCTCTGTGCTGCTCAGTGGTGGGGAACTTCCATGCAGTTCCCTACCACTGTTCCTCTAGAGCAGGGGTCTTCAAACTATGGCCCCCCAGATGTTCATGAACTACAATTCCCAACAGCCCTGCCACTTGGCCTTGCTGGCAGGGGCTGATGGGAATTGTAGTCCACGAACATCTGGAGGGCCATAGTTTGAAGACCCCTGCTCTAGAGGGACTGTTGACTGTGGGGCAGTAATTTTGTTTCTTAGTAAAAGTTCCACCTCTCTCCTTGCTGGACTTGAGCAGACTGAATATATTTGTGCTGTTAGATCCATCTAGTTGTGAGGACAAGTCCCAGGTTTAGGCTTTTTGCTCAGGTAGAGGCATAATGTCGAGGGTATTTGCTGAATTCTGCCTAAAACAGGCCTTTAATGCTTTGTCTCTCGTTCTTTTGCCATTAATAGATCCAGTCACCTATTACACGGCCCTGCATATTGCGGTGCTCCGAAACCAGCCTGACATGGTGGAACTTCTGGTGCGGAGAGGAGCGGACATTAATCGGAGGGACAGGGTAGGTCGTCTGCCAGGACAGGGGGCCCAGTGACTTCACAGGCTGAGGGTCACAAATAGTTGCCGGCCACTGTCCTAATGCCCAGGTTTCTGATGCGGCACATTTCATTTGCCCCCCCCCCTTTTTTTAAATTATAGAAATTAACAGAATGGAAGAACAACCAGGATCCAAGTCTCAACAAATGTTTGGGACATCCCAGCAATAAAAACAGTTTTGCACGTATATAAAATGGTTTGTTCATCAAGTGGTCCTCTGGGCAGGCACACGTGTAGGACTGCATTGAGGCCCCAAAGATGAAAAACAATATTGCACTTATCTGTTGCTATTTGTTCATTGAGTGGTCCTCTGTGCAGGCCCACGTGTGGCTACTAAGACGAACATGCATGTAATTTGTGCATTTGTGCGTTCTCTTCCAGGATATTTAATCAATATAGGGTTAATAAAATTATGCCTTTCTGTATCTAACAACTTATTATTTAAAAACAGCAACAACAACCTTTATTTGGCATTTAAAAATAGGTTCTAGAGCGTTGCCAGACATTTTTGAAATACAAATCAAGAGTACATTCAAAGCGCAGACAGGAAGACTGTATATAGCAGTATACATTACTTAGAAAGTTCTGTCACTTGGAGAAGAAATGTTGCTACTTTTTCCAAGAGCGCGACATCTGTGTTGTTTAACAGAAGCTCCACAACAGAACAGTCAGAGTCACTTTCAGATTTGTCTAGGGCCAGCCTGGGAGAGAAATTCCTAATGCCCACATATCTCAGTCAAGAATAATGTGAGCAAGAGTCTCCACTTGATTTTTACAGTGTGGACAAACCCGATCCTGGAGAGGGAACAACTTATTATCAAAAATAAGGTGTTCAGTAGTTTCTAATGAACCCTTATTGCACAAGCATTTACAATCCTCAGTGGCTTTTAAAAGATATTTACCTGTTAATACTAGCGATGGTAAAGCTTTATGTCTTATCAACATAAAGCTTTTCCTATACTGAGGGTTGTCTTGAAAATTAATATATGATGTTATTTTGGTTTCTTTAAAATTAATTGTATCAAAAAAATCCTGGTTAACTTTAAATTTATCATATCATAAATAGGCATGCCAACTCAGTTTGAAGTCATGTCCCCCCAAGTCCTCAACTCTATGGTTCATTCCGCGCATGCAGAATAATGCACTTTCAAACTGCTTTCAGTGCTCTTTGAAGCTGTGTGGAATAGCAAAATCCACTTGCAAACAGTTGTGAAAGTGGTTTGAAAACACATTATTTTGCGTGTGCGGAAGGGGCCTATGTTTCTGTGACTCACAGGGGGACCGGGTATATGTATGTGTAAAGGTAGAGTCCTCTGAGTCTTCGGGCACTGATGCAGCTACTCCAATGGTTGGGCAAATAGATCACGCCTCACCCTTTGTGATCCGTTCTAGAAAGTTCCTACATGCAGTCAAATAACTTCTTAAACAATTCAAAGTATAAATCTCATTTATTAGTTCATAAGAGTTCCATGAGCTGTCAAGCACCCAGTCCAGGCAAGGAAAACAGAGAAAAACTCACTAGCTCTATCTAGAATCGAACTGTAAACTTACAGGCCATTGCTTTCACATCCTGCACGTGAGCTCCCAAAGGCACCTGGTGGGCCACTGCGAGTAGCAGAGTGCTGGACTAGATGGACTCTGGTCTGATCCAGCAGGCTCGTTCTTATGTTCTTTAGGCCCTTTCTTTCACATCCTGCACGTGAGCTCCCAAAGGCACCTGGTGGGCCACTGCGAGTAGCAGAGAGCTGGACTAGATGGACTCTGGTCTGATCCAGCAGGCTCGTTCTTATGTTCTTTAGGCCCTTTCTTTCACATCCTGCACGTGAGCTCCCAAAGGCACCTGGTGGGCCACTGCGAGTAGCAGAGTCCTGGACTAGATGGACTCTGGTCTGATCCAGCAGGCTCGTTCTTATGTTCTTTAGGCCCTTTCTTTCACATCCTGCACGTGAGCTCCCAAAGGCACCTAGTGGGCCACTGCGAGTAGCAGAGTCCTGGACTAGATGGACTCTGGTCTGATCCAGCAGGCTCGTTCTTATGTTCTTTAGGCCCTTTCTTTCACATCCTGCACGTGAGCTCCCAAAGGCACCTGGTGGGCCACTGCGAGTAGCAGAGTCCTGGACTAGATGGACTCTGGTCTGATCCAGCAGGCTAGTTCTCATGTTCTTATGTTCTTATACACATAACTCGCTACCATCAGCATTTTCGGCAAGCTTCATAATCCCATTAGCACATAAGTCCATTCCTGGGCGGAAAAGCAGAATGTCCTTCCAGAGGCCCCCTAGAGGTTCTTTCCTGTAGCCACTATTTTCTAACCTTGAGACCCCCACCCAGTAAGCCAATGAGCCTGCAAGGTTTGCCCGGTGAATAACATTATGGATAGGCAATTAGTGGTTCCCAAATACTTCTACGCAGGACAGGATCCCAGCAACATTCAGGTGCCGAGTTCCTGAATATCCCGATTGTTATGGAAGTTTTTACCCGTTGAAAACTCCAGACCAAGTTGGCTAATAGCAAGCTAGGTTTATTAACATGTCTGCAGACATGGAGAGAGCAATACCACGGTATCAGCTCTCTGAAGTCTGCATCGCAAAACAGCTCATTTGAAGACATTTCTTAACAGACCCTCCTGACCACTTCTGGCCAATCCTGGCTGGCTGTCCACGCAGGCTCACCATCTTGACTGGTTGCCAATCAGCACATTCCAAATATATATATATTTTTAAAGAATACGTTCAGCGTTAAAAGCACACATTCTGCCCAGACACTGGTTTCCTGAGAGCAACCACAAAATGTATTTCTAACTATGAATATATCTCAACTGTGATCTTGCAGCAAGCGTATCTTTATACTTTTTATATCACGATCCAGAATTCTGTGAGTCCTCAGAGGCCTGGCCCAGTTAGTTTCCTTTTATCTTCCGAGTTCCATGCATCCTGGAGCACGCAGGCTCCGTCCCCGCCAGCTTAACTGCTGTTTTTTGTTTTGTTTAATTTTCAAAGGCACCTTTTCCCACCTGGGCAGGTAAAGAACATAGGAACATAAGAACATAAGAACAAGCCAGCTGGATCAGACCAGAGTCCATCTAGTCCAGCTCTCTGCTACTCGCAGTGGCCCACCAGGTGCCTTTGGGAGCTCGCATGTAGGATGTGAAAGCAAGGGCCTTCTGCGGCTGTTGCTCCCGATCACCTGGTCTGTTAAGGCATTTGCAATCTCAGATCAAGGAGGATCAAGATTGGTAGCCATAAATCGACTTCTCCTCCATAAATAGGTCCAAGCCCCTTTTAAAGCTATCCAGGTGAGTGGCATCTAACTTGACTGTTGCATGGCTCAGTGTTGCTGCCTTCCTGCTAGGCACAGGGGGTGGGAATGAAAGCCACTTGTGAGGGATGCTAGAGGGATGACGCTGTTCTTGGAGGGCAGGGAATTTGCCCCCCACTGAATCTGAGGCTGCCTGTTTCCATCTTTTCTATTCTGGTTGGGCCAGATCCACTGATGCCATGGCGGGCCCTGCCTATTCCCTCCCTCCTTTGGGCCTTAGTTCGGGCGCCTGTTTTAAACAGCTTTTGTTTTAAAAACTTTTGTTGTTTTCATTTATGCTGCATAGGTTTTTAAGGGGTTTTAAGTTTTTAAGTTGTTGATTTGCTGTTCGTTAGAACAGCCGTCTTGAGAGCCGCCTCGAGCCCTTCGGGGATGAGGCGGCCTATAAGTTTAATGAATAAATAAAATAAATAAATAAAACTCTGAATGCTGAAGGAAGAGCGGGGAACATATGGACTGAGAAAAGGAAGACTCATCGGTGGTGGTTGGGGGCTAATTTTTCCATGCAGATTTGAACTTTGCCAACCTGACCTTTGGCTGGAAAACATTTTAAAGAGCCTCAGTTAAGAGGGTTTCCGTCCTTCTCTCAACCCCTCCCCCCCCCCCATCTCATTAGATTCACGAAAGCAGCCCGCTGGACCTTGCTAGCGAAGAGCCGGAGCGGCTGCCCTGCCTGCAGCGTCTCCTCGAACTCGGTGCCAACGTAAATGCATCTGACAAACATGGTTAGTGCCTGCTTCTTGTGCCTCTCTCTCTCCCCCCCCCCCCCCCACAATTTTGGAATGAATATGCCCATGTGACATAGAGCTGGTGTGCTCAGTCTAGCTCCCCTTGGGCATGCGTTGCCCTCTCCCTGCTGTGTTGTTTATGCAGGCTATGCCTACGTATTCTTGCTTGATGGAGGGAAGAGGATTTGTCATGGCTCCTGTTGCTGCAAGAGTGTGCACTACGGGGCGCCCATCTCCCACCCCCCTGGTTTGCAATTGTGGCATTGTCTGTCTTTGATGGGCTGTTTCTGTCTTTCCCCTCTCTCTCTCCCTCCCTCCCTCCCTCCCTCCCTCCCTCCCTCCCAGGAAAGACCGCTTTGCTGCACGCTCTGGCCAGCAGTGACGGGGTTCAGATCCACAACACAGAAAATATCCGCCTCTTGCTGGAAGGAGGTAAGGTCCCCCCTCCCCAAACTCTGCCATTATTTTTCTCGGGAGCCCAGAATCTGTGCCCGTTATCATCCCTGTGCTAGAAAATACGTAGTTCTCACAGGGGGTAGTCAAGATTGGCCCTTGGGCTGCACCACCACAGGCTGCTGGTTGGGGCTCCTAGTTGAACACCCTTGCTTATCAAACACTTCCTGACATGCTGGTTTTCTACATGCAAGTCGTGTTTGATGAGCAAGGGTGTTCAACTAGGAGGGGTACAGCTCTTCTGTTCTTTTTTTGTGTGGAGGTGGGGGGGTTATAATGGAGGAATATTTTTATCATGTGACATACCTCCTCATTCTGAGTAATGTACCTTTGGGGAAATGCCCCCCACCCTCAGTGTTAAGCCTGGACTGTTGTTACTGTTTAATCCCCTTGTGGATACATTCCACTGCATCCTCCCAATCTGGCTGTCTTGTGTACAGAGGTCTGTGCCACATTTTTGTTTTTCGGGGTTTTGCATTGCTTTCCCAGGCCACTTTTCAGGGGCCATCCTTGCCCCCTGTCGCCTGGCCTTAAACCTCTACAAACGGTTGTGGCCAGAGGTTCCTCTAAGGCCCCCCCTCCTCACATATGTACCTCTTCCAAGGAAACCTTACAAAGATGCATAGCTGGGTTGGTTGGGCTCATGTAGTCCCATCTTTGGGGTTTTCACTTATCCGTTGTGTATTTGCTGTGTGCTTTCATTGTATATTTAAACAGTAAGCATCCATTCATTAGATTATGAGGCCGTGGTGGCGAACCTTTGGCACTCCAGATGTTATGGACGACAATTCCCATCAGCCCCTGCCAACATGGCCAATTGTAGGGGCTGATGGGAATTGTCGTCCATAACATCTGGAGTGCCAAAGGTTCACCAACACTGTTATAAGGCAAGCTGATAAACAGACTCCCCTGAACGGCTGGGGGGAGCTGAGAATGGTTACCCAGCAACCAGATTTTTTTTTAGTTGGGGGTGGGGGGAACCATAGTTTTCTTACCCCTTCTCCATTTGCAGGTCACCTACATGATTGACATAGACAGGCAGATAGGCTAGTAACTTTAGGACAGACCTGGGCATTATATGGCCCGGGGGCCACATCCGGCCCGCCGGATGACCCTGACTGGCCCTTATGACAGACTTGGCCCTGGCCTAAGAGGACCTGTTTAGATCCGTGCTGCTCATGCTAACCCTCCCCCTTCCCCCCTCGCGCAGTGGCTTCTGGGGCGATCCCCTCCTTTGAAAGCCCCGCAGAAGCCAGTTGCCTTGGCTGCCTGCTTCTGCAGGGCTTTCAAAAGCGCCAGTCGATGAAAAAAGTAGGTCAAGGGACTTAAGTCTCCCCACTTGCTTGATTGTCACAGTGGACAACTATGCAGGTAGGTTAAGCCTGTGATTCTTTGTGCCAAATAGTGTTGTGTGCAGAACTGTGGCCACTGATTCCAAGTTGATCTGTGCACCTGTCTGTCACTTATCAGCCCCTATTGTGCAGAATTGATTTCAGCCTTTTGGCCCGGCCCTCCACAATATTTTCTGTTTCTTATGCGGCCCCATGGAAAAAATAATTGCCCACTCCTGCTCTAGGAGATTTATGGCCAAAGAATGCTTATAAGGAGTCAGAGAGCCTGTGTGGTGTAGTGATTGGGCTAGAATAGGGGTCTGCAACCTGTGGCTCTCCAGATGTTCATGGACTACAATTCCCCCAATTGGCCATGCTGGCAGGGGCTGATGGGAATTGTAGTCCATGAACATCTGGAGAGCCGCAGGTTGCAGACCCTTGGACTAGAAGCAGCAAGACCAGGGGTCATATCATCCTTTGTAAGCAAAGCTCACTGGACAGTCTTGAACCAGATGCTGCTTCAGCCTGCCCTACCTCTTAGGGTCGTTGTTAGGGTGAATGAAATACAGGGGCCCCTTGGAAAAAGATGGGTGTAGTATATTTTTAAGAGGCTCTCTGTGGTCCTCCTCAGGAGCAGACGTCAAGGCTACAACCAAAGATGGCGACACCGTCTTCACCTTCATCATCTTCCTCCTGGGAGAGATGGTGGGAGGGGACAAGGAGGAGGCCCAGAAGATCAGCCGCTTCTGCTTCCAGGTCACGCGACTGCTGATGGCCCACGGTGCCGACCCGAGCGAGTGCCCCTCCTACGAATCCCTCACCCACCTCTGCCTCAAGAGCTTCCGCCTCCATTTTCCCCTCTTGCGTTTCCTCCTGGAGTCGGGGGCTTCCTACAACTGCTCCCTTCACGGGCCCTCGTGCTGGTCGGGCTTCAGCATCGTCTTTGAGCGTCTGTGTTCTCACCTCTGCGAGTCCGAGGAGGACAGTTTCTCCACTGACCTCCTGCAGAAGGCTGAGACGGCTCTGGAGCTGATGGCGGCCAGCACCCCGGCCGTGAGGCTGCCGAGCAACTTCGAGGCCAGCCCAAGCAGCTGCCGCGCCCACAAGGGCAAGATCGAGGCCCTCTTCCACTCCGTGAAGCAGCTGGAGCGTTCCCCGCCCACTTTGAAACACCTCTGCCGAGTCCACATCCGCCGGGCCCTGCGACCCTGGCCAGTAGACGTCAAGATCAAAGCTCTCCCTCTGCCCGACAGACTAAAGTGGTACCTCCTCATAGACCATAGCAGTTCCACCGAACAGGACGTGTGAGCTAGCAGGGATGAACATGGGCCTCGATACATCATTAAACACACACACACACGCAAATCAGTGTTGGGGTGTGCCAGTGTGCTGAAAATCTTCATCCCTCGATTGACTTCCTGCCCAGCTGGCTAGTCTCCACATGACGTGTCGCCTCTCGTTGACCCTCCATCCTTCTGTGAACACCGGGCCTTTGTTTCCTCGAAAGGAAGATACATCTTGTTCTCTGACCGAAGAGAATCTGGAATTAAACCCTGTATCATGAGTAGTTGAGGGAAGAACGGAGGGTCTTTGTCGAGTGGGATCTCTGCCTTGAACGACGAGAACTCAATCCAGCCTTCATGGGACGGGGCTCAGTCTGAAAAATCTTCCCCGTGCCCAGTCTGCAGTTCTAGCCAATAAGAACTCCAGCAGTTCCACGCAGCCATTAAAGTTATGTCGCCGCACCAATTAAAAGTTAAATGGCTTTTTGTTTTGTGTTTATAAAAGAAAGGGTTAATGTCCTCGGTTGAGTTGGATTGGGTGGCTATGTGTCCATCTTTAGTCAACACTTGTTGCAGTGCTGGAATATCACCAAAGTATTTACCTCAGATGCAGTTTCTTCTAAGTTATTCTGGTTTTCATGTGGATGTGTAAATAAAGAAACTTTGGGGGAGGAGAACCAGCCAGAGGTGGGATCCAGCAGGTTCTCACAGGTTCCCGAGAGTAGGTTACTGATTATTTGTGTGTGCCGAGAGGGGGTTACTAATTGGTGATTTTGCCACGTGATTTTTGCCTGAGTTACGCCCCTCCTCTCAGCAGGAGCGCGCAGAACTTGAAGCAGTCTAGCAGGAGGTGCACCGGCGTGCGTGGCAGCCTGCGCCTGCGTGCATTCATTTCCCGCCCAAGGACCGGCGCAGCGGCTGCGTCCTTGCCACAGCCCCGCCCAGCAATTCCCTGCCCCGGAATGCCCGGCCACACCCCCATCGTGCCCTGCCCAGCCCCATTGGCGCTATGCCACAGTTTGAATCCCACCACCATGGGAACCTGTTACTAAAATTTTTGGATTCCACCATTGGAACCAGCCACACAGAAATACGGCCCAGTTCTACTTCATCCACTCTGGGCCTCCCATCTGTGTATTTTCAGTTCTCCCGCTAAAACAAAATTGTCATACAATCTTGAGTCTTTTTTTTAATCTTGCTTTTAGTGGCCCCACAAGTTTTAAAACCAGGCCTTGTTATCCTGTTGGAATTGTCTTCCTTAGGAGCAGCTGTGTTGGGAACCAAGCTCTGCACTTCGATATCTGGCTAGCGGATATCTACCAAGCCACCTGTCTGTTCTCACCTTGTTCAACAAAGGGTCTTGGATGACTCTTCCCTCGTGCCCTAATCTTTGTCTGTTCCTCTGGACCTCACAGTGCTTGACAGGTGCTATGATGGTGTATCAAAAACTGTAATCCCAGCTTTTTTTTTTTAAAAGTTCCTAGAGGCAGCTGGTGCAGGAATAATATTGGGAGCGCTGAGAGTAAACACTCATGTTCTCCTTGCTCTGAGAAGAATGGCATCTCGATCTTTGGTGATTCCCACTGGCTGTCCAGGGAGGCGGGACTAATGTTATCATTTTCAGCCCACCCATCCCCAGGTGGGAATTGCCTATGTTCCGTCTACTTCCTGCCTCGCATAGGGAGAGCAGCTGGGAAAATAGTCCTCCATAGCAGCTACCCCTTTTTGCTCAATTTCCAAACTTAACCAAGTACAAACACTTACTATTCATGCCTGGCCTTTTTTTTCTTGGTCTTTTGTCCCCCACCCCCCGGAATCCCAGTGTTAAAGGGTGACATCAGGGAAACCCTCTATGTCCCGTAGTTGGCCCTCCAGAGGAAAGGGTTGGCCATTGTATGAGGCAGGATGCTGGACTAGATCCGTGGTGGCGAACCTTTGGCACTCCAGATGTTATGGACTACAATTCCCAACAGCCCCTGCCAATTGGCCATGCTGGCAGGGGCTGATGGGAATTCTAGTCCATAACATCTGGGGTGCCAGAGGTTCGCCACCACTGGACTAGATGGGTCCTCACTGGTCTGATCTAGCATGGCTCTTCTGGGGTTCTTACCAGGAGAGACCCATCTATTTCAGCAAGGTGAACCTATGGCACTCCAGATGTTCATGGACTACAATCCCCATCAGCCCCTGCCAGCATGGCCAATTGGGGATTGTAGTCCATGAATATCTGGAGTGCCATAGGTTTGCCACGACTGGGGGTTTCAGTTCCTAGCTGCTGGAGGCATTTTGATTTATTAAACCTATCTCTGAGTGAGGCTAGCTGACCATGAAAAAGTGATTTGGCTTAATACAGGATATACTTGAGGGATAAAAGGAGCGAGGTGCCCCTTTGCCCAATCTTTAAGAAAGGATCTAGGGGGGACCCGGGAAATTACAGGCCAGTCAGTTTGACATCTATTCCTGGTAAATTAGTAGAATCTATCATTAAAGATAAAATTATAAAACATGTAGAAAAGCAAGACCTGCTGAGAAAGAGTCAGCATGGCTTTTGCAGAGGCAAATCCAGTCTTACAAACTTACTAGAGTTCTTTGAGGGTGTAAACAGGCATGTGGATAAAGGGGAACCAGTGGACATTGTCTACTTGAATTTCCAAAAGGTTTTTGACAAAGTTCCTCACCAGAGACTGTTGAGAAAACTCAGCAATGAAGGAATAAGAGGGGAAGTCCTCCTATGGATTAAAAACTGGTTGAGAAACAGGAAACAAAGAGTGGGTGTAAATGGGAAGTTCTCACAATGGAGAGATGTCGGGAGTGGTGTCCCCCAAGGATCCGTTTTGGGACCAGTGCTCTTTAACCTATTCATAAATGACCTGGAAGTAGGGGTGGGTAGCGTGGTGGCCAAGTTTGCAGATGATACCAAATTAGGTAGGGGTGGGTGAGAACCACAAAGGATTGCATGGTAAGAGCTCCAAGCGGACCTTGATAAATTAGGTGAGTGGGCTCAGAAAATGGCAAAATGCAGTTCAATGTAGCAAAATGTAAAGTGATGCACATACGGGCAAAAAATCCAAACTTCACCTACACGCCACAGGGGTCACTGCTATCAGTCCCAGACCAGGAAAGGGATTTAGGCATCTTAGTTGATAAGCAGTTCCATGGAATGTCAACTCAATGCATGGCAGCTGTGAAAAGGCAAACTCTAAGTGCTGGGGATCATTAGAAAAAGTGAAATTGGATAATAAAACTGCAAAGGATTGTCATGCCCCTTATATAAAAGCAGTGGTGCGAATCCGCACTTGGAGTACTTGTGTCCAGTTCTTGATCACGATCTCTCAAAAAAAGATATTGAGGAGATAGAAAAAGTGCAGAGAAGGGCAACAAGGATGATTGAAGGACTGGGAGCACCTTCCCTAGTAGAGGGAGAGGCTGCAGCATTTGGGACTCTTTAGTTTGGAGAGGAGGCGGCTGAGGGGGGATATGATTGAAGTCTATACAATTATGCATGGGGTAGAAAATGTTGACAGAGAGAAATTTTTCTCTCTTTCTCACAATACTAGAACCAGGGGGCACACATTGAAAATGCTGGGGGGAAGAATTAGAACTAATAAAAGGAAACACTTCTTCACGCAACGTGTGATTGGTGTTTGGAATATGTTGACACAGGAGGTGGTGATGGCCACTAACCTGGATAGCTTTAAAAGGGGCTTGGACAGATTTATGGAGGAGAAGTCGATTTATGGCTACCAATCTTGATCCTCCTTGATCTGAGATTGCAAATGCCTTAACAGACCAGGTGATCGGGAGCAACAGCCGCAGAAGGCCATTGCGTTCACATCCTACATGTGAGCTCCCAAAGGCACCTGGTGGGCCACTGCGAGTAGCAGAGAGCTGGACTAGATGGACTTTGGTCTGATCCAGCTGGCTTGTTCTTATGGTCTTATGTTCTTATGAGACAGAACTCTCCTATCCGGGTCAGGTTGGTTAAGAAGTAACACAGTTCCCTCCACACAATCCACAAGTCAACAAAAAAGCTACCAACAGCACAAATATATTTTCTTCTAAGCCTCGGCCTTTACTGGAGGACAAGAGGCTCAAATTCTTCCCCACCAAAAACCAGACTCAGCAAACAGTCAAGACGCGCCCCGAGATGTTTGGACCGGCTCCTAGGGTTGCTGGTCTCAGCCCCCCTGCCCCTGTTGGAGGGGCTCCTTGGAGGAGGTTCCTCCCTCAGACGTGGCTCCAGAGCTCTTCTGGGAAAGCATCCTCTCTCTCTCTCCTAGCCGCCAGAGCCCTCATCTCATGGCCAAAGTATAGACGTGGTAGATCTCATCGGGGAAGTTCTCTTGTTTCTCTTGGGCCAAGAAGCTGAGCCCGGCCCGGTGGACGATCTTGCGGACGACGTCCAGGTCGCGGCACACGCTGCTGTCCACGTCGTCCATGATGACCCCTTCCTGGGCCATGTTGTCCTTAATGACAATGAGGCCGTTGGGCTGAAGGCCCAGCCGACATCTCTTCAGGAAGCTGCAGAGGTCGTCGTCTGTCAGGTGTCCTGGTTGGAAGGAGAAACGGAAGTGGTGAGGCTGGATCAGACCCAGGGGCCCAACTTCCCAGGAGCAGCAGTGGCGTAGGAGGTTAAAAGCTCGTGTATCTAATCTGGAGGAACCGGGTTTCATTCCCAGCTCTGCCGCCTGAGCTGTGGAGGCTTATCTGGGGAATTCAGATTAGCCTGTGCACTCCCACACACGGCAACTGGGTGATCTTGGGCTAGTCACAGCTTCTCGGAGCTCTCTCAGCCCCACCTACCTCACAGGGTGTTTGTTGTGAGGGGGGAAGGGCAAGGAGATTGTAAGCCCCTTTGAGTCTCCTATAGGAGAGAAAGGGGGGATATAAATCCAAACTCTTCTCTCTCTCTCTCCCTGGTCAGTCTGGGAGACTTCCACGAATAGCAGCTGCTGTCAGCCCTCTGTGAGAGTGTGTGTGTGTGTAAAGGACTGTCAAGTTCCAGCTGACATGGTGACCCGCAAGAGACAGTCACAGGTGGTTTGTGGTTGCCTGCCACCCTGAGCAACCCTCAGCTTCCTTGGTTGGCTCCCATCCAACCCTTGCCTGAAATAACCCTGCTCGGCTCCCAAGATCTGATGAGATCCAGCTAGCCTGGGCCATCAAGATCTGGGCACTGCCACCTCTAGCAGGTGCCACCTGCCACCATATTGTTTTTCAGGCAGCACTCTTCAAGCCACGGGTCATGGTGGGTCACAAGAGCCTACGGAGCCACCGCCATCCCTCCTGCCTCTCTCGGCATGCGCCCGTGCAGAGTGAGCACAGGGCTAGCAGGGCGAGGCAAGACGCCACAGCAGGAGGGAGGATTCTTCTCAGCGCAGAGAGGTTCAAAGACTGCCTGCCCCTCAAAAAGCTCTCCCGTGTACTTTCCCACTTCCTCCCGGCTCAACCCAGCACAGTTAACCCCTTGGTCCACTGACGCTCCCTGCGTGGTTACAACACCGAGTTCCCACAACTCTGGTGCCCCTTTGCCTGGTCATGTGACTGTCATGTGACCTACACATTAGTCAAGGTTGGAGACTCCCAGTTTACAGGAGGGTTAGGTTTTGAAGGGATGGTTTTACACACACAGGAAAACAAGAATGAAGCACTTCAGGGTACTAACAACAGATTCTAGCTTTTGAGTGTTTTTCACACACAAATCCCCTTGCAAGTGGAAAAGTAGCAGCACAGGGAGAAAGAATGAAGGTCGGAGACAATTGCTCGCTGTGCCATCTTTCTGTTTGCAGCACTCTTTCTCATTTTTAACTGGGAAGGACATTCCCAGAGGTGATCCTCTCTCCATGCAGACAGAATGGAGCTGCACCCTTTACACCTCCTTTTGTAGACCAGCCCAAGAGCTTCAAGTTGGTGCTTTTCAATACTACTTTTTTGCCTGCTAGTTAAAGAATTTTCACTGATCATCCCCATTGTAATATTAAATTCATTTTGACTTCTTCAGTTGGCCTTAGTGTGATTATATCATGTCTTTTATATTCGTTTTGTATTTATTTAAAGCATTTTTTGCTGTCTTTCCACCCGATCAGGGTCTCTAAGGTGGTGAACATGAAAACAATTGAACAATTAACAATTAAGAAGAACTTTTAGGAGAAGCAGTGGCGTAGGAGGTTAAGAGCTCGTGTATCTAATCTGGAGGAACCAGGTTTGATTCCCAGCTCTGCCGCCTGAGCTGTGGAGGCTTATCTGAGGATTCAGACTAGCCTGTCCACTCCTACACACGCCAGCTGGGTGACCTGCGGCTAGTCACAGCTTCTAAGAGCTCTCTCAGCCCCACCTACCTCACAGGGTGTTTGTTGTGAGGGGGGAAGGGTAAGGAAATTGTAAGCCCCTTTGAGTCTCCTGCAGGAGAGAAAGGGGGGATATAAATCCAAACTCTTCTTCTTCTTCTTAAAATTACAAATTAATTAAAAACCTGAGAAAGAAGAGGAGTTTGAATTTGTACCCCGCCTTTCTCAAGTGCAAGGAGACTCACAAACTCCTTACAAACAGCTTACAAACTCCTTGCCTTCCTCTCCCCACAACAGACACCTTGTGAGGTAGGTGGGGCTGAGAGAGTTTGGAGAGAACTAGCAGACTTCATGCGGAAACAAACCCGATGCTCCAGATTAGAGTCCACCTCTCTTAATTACTATGCCACCCTAGCTCTCATGTAAACAAACAACACAAAACGTTATTGGGGGTATGCCAAATGTAACAAAAAAAATCTTCATCCGCTAGTGAAAGATACCAATAGAGCACAGGTGTCAAACTTGTGGCCCTCCAGATGTTATGGACTACATTTCCCATGATCCCCTGCCAGCATCATGCTGGCAGGGGATCGTGGGAACTGTAGTCCATAACATCTGGAGGGCCGCAAGTTTGACACCTATGCAATAGAGGGAGACAGATGAACCTCCCAGGAGAGGAAGTTCCAAATTGGTGCAGCGACCAAGAAGGCCCTGCTC
Organism: Sphaerodactylus townsendi; assembly: GCF_021028975.2. Taxonomy (NCBI): domain Eukaryota; kingdom Metazoa; phylum Chordata; class Lepidosauria; order Squamata; family Sphaerodactylidae; genus Sphaerodactylus; species Sphaerodactylus townsendi. The sequence continues at coordinate 52,500,846 of NC_059436.1, read as the reverse complement.
AAGTCAACTGAAGCAGGGCCCCTGAAGGTGACCAGAGTGAATATGTAGGTTCTTCTGAGAGAAGGCAGTCTGAGAGCAGCAGTGGCGTAGGAGGTTAAGAGCTCGTGTATCTAATCTGGAGGAATCGGGTTTGATTCCCAGCTCTGCCGCCTGAGCTGTGGAGGCTTATCTGGGGAATTCAGATTAGCCTGGGCACTCCCACACACGCCAGCTGGGTGACCTTGGGCTAGTCACAGCTCTTCGGAGCTCTCTCAGCCCCACCTACCTCACAGGGTGTTTGTTGTGAGGGGGGAAGGGAAAGGAGATTGTAAGCCCCTTTGAGTCTCCTGCAAGAGAGAAAGGGGGGATATAAATCCAAACTCTCTCTTCATGTCTGTTGGCATATTATAACCCACTCTGCCTACATATAGTGAAGTAGGATTGGCATATCAGCCGACTGACTAGCTAAAAGCAGTCAGATGTTGAGAACACTGTAAAAAATATTTCCCTTTGATTAGAACCACAGCAGATCAGTGGGTCTGATATCTGTGCCAGTCACAAAACTGAATTAGTTAACTAATACTGTGAACGAATAAATATGGGTGTGTGTTTTTAAAAAATGAAGTGGATTGCTATTGCTTTGGACAATATAAGTAAAGTTTCTACAACTGTGGAGCAGATGTCTTTTCACCCTAATTCAAGACTCCACCTCTTAATTTTTTAAAAAAATATTCTCTACTATTCTCGTGGAGACTCAAAGAGATTTACAACACTGTTCTCTATTCTTCTGTTTTATTCTAACAACCACCCTGTTGCCAGAGTGGCCTTCTCCATTTTGGGAAATGTTGGACTATGCCGTGGTGGCGAACCTTTGGCACTCCAGATGTTATGGACTACAATTCCCATCAGCCCCTGTCAGAATGGCCAATTTGCCATGCTGGGAGGGGCTGATGGGAATTGTAGTCCATAACTGCCAAAAGTTCACCACCACTGTCAGTCGTTGAGTCAGCCTTCCAGGTGTTACTGCCAAACTAACCCAAGTCAGCCAAGTCCTCCCTAGCAAAATAAATACATACTTTTTTTTTGTTAATGCGAACAAAACAGAACCCCAAGACTCGGTTCCCCCAGATGTTAGCGCTCACCTATCACCCACTGGATCCAGATGACATCGTAAGCGCCGGGCTCCGGACTGAAATCTTGTAAGCCGCAGCAAAAGTAGTTCCTCACCCGCCGACCCTCCTCGCCGAGGTAGGTCTTGGCTTTGTTGAGGAAGTCTTCAGTCACGTCGACCATGTCCACCGCTTTGAAAAGAGGCAACAGGAGTCTCTTGGTGATCCTGCCAATGCCAGCCCCACAGTCCAACGCCCGGGCAGTCCCAGTCTTTGTGGGGCCGTCCTGAATCAGAAACAATCAGTGAGGGATAGAACCTCCACAAGATGGCGTTCACATTTTGCTCTGTGGCTTTACTGCACAGGTGTCAAATTCGTGGCCCTCCAGATGTTACAGACTACAGTTCCCATCATCCCCTGCCAGTGGGGGGGGGGTGGGGGGGGGGGGGGGGGGGGGGGGGGGGGGGGGGGGGGAGGGGGGGGGGGGGGTGGGGTTGGGGGGGGGGGGGGGGGGGGGGGGGGGGGGGTGGGGGGGGGGGGGGGTGGGGGGGGGGGGGTGTTTGGGGGGGGGGGGTGGGGGGGGGGGGGGGTGGGGGGGGGGGGGGGTGGGGGGGGGGGGGGGTGAGGGGGGGGGGGGGTGGGGGGGGGGGGGGGTGGGGGGGGGGGGGGGTGGGGGGGGGGGGGGGTGGGGGGGGGGGGGGGTGGGGGGGGGGGGGGGTGGGGGGGGGGGGGGGTGGGGGGGGGGGGGGGTGGGGGGGGGGGGGGGTGGGGGGGGGGGGGGGTGGGGGGGGGGGGGGGTGGGGGGGGGGGGGGGTGGGGGGGGGGGGGGGTGGGGGGGGGGGGGGGTGGGGGGGGGGGGGGGTGGGGGGGGGGGGGGGTGGGGGGGGGGGGGGGTGGGGGGGGGGGGGGGTGGGGGGGGGGGGGGGTGGGGGGGGGGGGGGGTGGGGGGGGGGGGGGGTGGGGGGGGGGGGGGGTGGGGGGGGGGGGGGGTGGGGGGGGGGGGGGGTGGGGGGGGGGGGGGGTGGGGGGGGGGGGGGGTGGGGGGGGGGGGGGGTGGGGGGGGGGGGGGGTGGGGGGGGGGGGGGGTGGGGGGGGGGGGGGGTGGGGGGGGGGGGGGGTGGGGGGGGGGGGGGGTGGGGGGGGGGGGGGGTGGGGGGGGGGGGGGGTGGGGGGGGGGGGGGGTGGGGGGGGGGGGGGGTGGGGGGGGGGGGGGGTGGGGGGGGGGGGGGGTGGGGGGGGGGGGGGGTGGGGGGGGGGGGGGGTGGGGGGGGGGGGGGGTGGGGGGGGGGGGGGGTGGGGGGGGGGGGGGGTGGGGGGGGGGGGGGGTGGGGGGGGGGGGGGGTGGGGGGGGGGGGGGGTGGGGGGGGGGGGGGGTGGGGGGGGGGGGGGGTGGGGGGGGGGGGGGGTGGGGGGGGGGGGGGGTGGGGGGGGGGGGGGGTGGGGGGGGGGGGGGGTGGGGGGGGGGGGGGGTGGGGGGGGGGGGGGGTGGGGGGGGGGGGGGGTGGGGGGGGGGGGGGGTGGGGGGGGGGGGGGGTGGGGGGGGGGGGGGGTGGGGGGGGGGGGGGGTGGGGGGGGGGGGGGGTGGGGGGGGGGGGGGGTGGGGGGGGGGGGGGGTGGGGGGGGGGGGGGGTGGGGGGGGGGGGGGGTGGGGGGGGGGGGGGGTGGGGGGGGGGGGGGGTGGGGGGGGGGGGGGGTGGGGGGGGGGGGGGGTGGGGGGGGGGGGGGGTGGGGGGGGGGGGGGGTGGGGGGGGGGGGGGGTGGGGGGGGGGGGGGGTGGGGGGGGGGGGGGGTGGGGGGGGGGGGGGGTGGGGGGGGGGGGGGGTGGGGGGGGGGGGGGGTGGGGGGGGGGGGGGGTGGGGGGGGGGGGGGGTGGGGGGGGGGGGGGGTGGGGGGGGGGGGGGGTGGGGGGGGGGGGGGGTGGGGGGGGGGGGGGGTGGGGGGGGGGGGGGGTGGGGGGGGGGGGGGGTGGGGGGGGGGGGGGGTGGGGGGGGGGGGGGGTGGGGGGGGGGGGGGGTGGGGGGGGGGGGGGGTGGGGGGGGGGGGGGGTGGGGGGGGGGGGGGGTGGGGGGGGGGGGGGGTGGGGGGGGGGGGGGGTGGGGGGGGGGGGGGGTGGGGGGGGGGGGGGGTGGGGGGGGGGGGGGGTGGGGGGGGGGGGGGGTGGGGGGGGGGGGGGGTGGGGGGGGGGGGGGGTGGGGGGGGGGGGGGGTGGGGGGGGGGGGGGGTGGGGGGGGGGGGGGGTGGGGGGGGGGGGGGGTGGGGGGGGGGGGGGGTGGGGGGGGGGGGGGGTGGGGGGGGGGGGGGGTGGGGGGGGGGGGGGGTGGGGGGGGGGGGGGGTGGGGGGGGGGGGGGGTGGGGGGGGGGGGGGGTGGGGGGGGGGGGGGGTGGGGGGGGGGGGGGGTGGGGGGGGGGGGGGGTGGGGGGGGGGGGGGGTGGGGGGGGGGGGGGGTGGGGGGGGGGGGGGGTGGGGGGGGGGGGGGGTGGGGGGGGGGGGGGGTGGGGGGGGGGGGGGGTGGGGGGGGGGGGGGGTGGGGGGGGGGGGGGGTGGGGGGGGGGGGGGGTGGGGGGGGGGGGGGGTGGGGGGGGGGGGGGGTGGGGGGGGGGGGGGGTGGGGGGGGGGGGGGGTGGGGGGGGGGGGGGGTGGGGGGGGGGGGGGGTGGGGGGGGGGGGGGGTGGGGGGGGGGGGGGGTGGGGGGGGGGGGGGGTGGGGGGGGGGGGGGGTGGGGGGGGGGGGGGGTGGGGGGGGGGGGGGGTGGGGGGGGGGGGGGGTGGGGGGGGGGGGGGGTGGGGGGGGGGGGGGGTGGGGGGGGGGGGGGGTGGGGGGGGGGGGGGGTGGGGGGGGGGGGGGGTGGGGGGGGGGGGGGGTGGGGGGGGGGGGGGGTGGGGGGGGGGGGGGGTGGGGGGGGGGGGGGGTGGGGGGGGGGGGGGGTGGGGGGGGGGGGGGGTGGGGGGGGGGGGGGGTGGGGGGGGGGGGGGGTGGGGGGGGGGGGGGGTGGGGGGGGGGGGGGGTGGGGGGGGGGGGGGGTGGGGGGGGGGGGGGGTGGGGGGGGGGGGGGGTGGGGGGGGGGGGGGGTGGGGGGGGGGGGGGGTGGGGGGGGGGGGGGGTGGGGGGGGGGGGGGGTGGGGGGGGGGGGGGGTGGGGGGGGGGGGGGGTGGGGGGGGGGGGGGGTGGGGGGGGGGGGGGGTGGGGGGGGGGGGGGGTGGGGGGGGGGGGGGGTGGGGGGGGGGGGGGGTGGGGGGGGGGGGGGGTGGGGGGGGGGGGGGGTGGGGGGGGGGGGGGGTGGGGGGGGGGGGGGGTGGGGGGGGGGGGGGGTGGGGGGGGGGGGGGGTGGGGGGGGGGGGGGGTGGGGGGGGGGGGGGGTGGGGGGGGGGGGGGGTGGGGGGGGGGGGGGGTGGGGGGGGGGGGGGGTGGGGGGGGGGGGGGGTGGGGGGGGGGGGGGGTGGGGGGGGGGGGGGGTGGGGGGGGGGGGGGGTGGGGGGGGGGGGGGGTGGGGGGGGGGGGGGGTGGGGGGGGGGGGGGGTGGGGGGGGGGGGGGGTGGGGGGGGGGGGGGGTGGGGGGGGGGGGGGGTGGGGGGGGGGGGGGGTGGGGGGGGGGGGGGGTGGGGGGGGGGGGGGGTGGGGGGGGGGGGGGGTGGGGGGGGGGGGGGGTGGGGGGGGGGGGGGGTGGGGGGGGGGGGGGGTGGGGGGGGGGGGGGGTGGGGGGGGGGGGGGGTGGGGGGGGGGGGGGGTGGGGGGGGGGGGGGGTGGGGGGGGGGGGGGGTGGGGGGGGGGGGGGGTGGGGGGGGGGGGGGGTGGGGGGGGGGGGGGGTGGGGGGGGGGGGGGGTGGGGGGGGGGGGGGGTGGGGGGGGGGGGGGGTGGGGGGGGGGGGGGGTGGGGGGGGGGGGGGGTGGGGGGGGGGGGGGGTGGGGGGGGGGGGGGGTGGGGGGGGGGGGGGGTGGGGGGGGGGGGGGGTGGGGGGGGGGGGGGGTGGGGGGGGGGGGGGGTGGGGGGGGGGGGGGGTGGGGGGGGGGGGGGGTGGGGGGGGGGGGGGGTGGGGGGGGGGGGGGGTGGGGGGGGGGGGGGGTGGGGGGGGGGGGGGGTGGGGGGGGGGGGGGGTGGGGGGGGGGGGGGGTGGGGGGGGGGGGGGGTGGGGGGGGGGGGGGGTGGGGGGGGGGGGGGGTGGGGGGGGGGGGGGGTGGGGGGGGGGGGGGGTGGGGGGGGGGGGGGGTGGGGGGGGGGGGGGGTGGGGGGGGGGGGGGGTGGGGGGGGGGGGGGGTGGGGGGGGGGGGGGGTGGGGGGGGGGGGGGGTGGGGGGGGGGGGGGGTGGGGGGGGGGGGGGGTGGGGGGGGGGGGGGGTGGGGGGGGGGGGGGGTGGGGGGGGGGGGGGGTGGGGGGGGGGGGGGGTGGGGGGGGGGGGGGGTGGGGGGGGGGGGGGGTGGGGGGGGGGGGGGGTGGGGGGGGGGGGGGGTGGGGGGGGGGGGGGGTGGGGGGGGGGGGGGGTGGGGGGGGGGGGGGGTGGGGGGGGGGGGGGGTGGGGGGGGGGGGGGGTGGGGGGGGGGGGGGGTGGGGGGGGGGGGGGGTGGGGGGGGGGGGGGGTGGGGGGGGGGGGGGGTGGGGGGGGGGGGGGGTGGGGGGGGGGGGGGGTGGGGGGGGGGGGGGGTGGGGGGGGGGGGGGGTGGGGGGGGGGGGGGGTGGGGGGGGGGGGGGGTGGGGGGGGGGGGGGGTGGGGGGGGGGGGGGGTGGGGGGGGGGGGGGGTGGGGGGGGGGGGGGGTGGGGGGGGGGGGGGGTGGGGGGGGGGGGGGGTGGGGGGGGGGGGGGGTGGGGGGGGGGGGGGGTGGGGGGGGGGGGGGGTGGGGGGGGGGGGGGGTGGGGGGGGGGGGGGGTGGGGGGGGGGGGGGGTGGGGGGGGGGGGGGGTGGGGGGGGGGGGGGGTGGGGGGGGGGGGGGGTGGGGGGGGGGGGGGGTGGGGGGGGGGGGGGGTGGGGGGGGGGGGGGGTGGGGGGGGGGGGGGGTGGGGGGGGGGGGGGGTGGGGGGGGGGGGGGGTGGGGGGGGGGGGGGGTGGGGGGGGGGGGGGGTGGGGGGGGGGGGGGGTGGGGGGGGGGGGGGGTGGGGGGGGGGGGGGGTGGGGGGGGGGGGGGGTGGGGGGGGGGGGGGGTGGGGGGGGGGGGGGGTGGGGGGGGGGGGGGGTGGGGGGGGGGGGGGGTGGGGCGGGGGGGGGGTGGGGGGGGGGGGAGGGGGGGGGCGGGGGGGGTGGGGGGGGGGGGGGGTGGGGGGGGGGGGGGGTGGGGGGGGGGGTGGGGTGGGGGGGGGGTGGGGGGGGGGGGTGGGGGGGGGGGGGGGGGTGGGGGGGGGGGGGGGTGGGGGGGTGGGGGGGGGGGGGGGGGGGGGGGGGGGGGGGGGGGGCGGGGTGGGGGCGGGGGGGGGTGGGGGGGGGGGGGTATTTATTTTTTTAATTCATCTAATGCCATGGTCGTTGCTGTTTTCTGTGGCAGCAAACCAGAGGGCCATTCAACGTTCTGCCACGCAAGAAGCGTCCAAGCGTGTTCTGAGCAGAGGGGGAGGAAGGGGTCCCCTTGCAAGAACAACCCATATTTGGGGTCACCACAAATACATGTAGGTCAGTCGTGACATTTGAAGACTGCCCCTATAAAACTGGGCTGCGGGTTCTTCAGCCACAAGGGCATATTTCATTCATTCATTCATTCATTCATTCATTCATTCATTCCGCCATATCCCCGAAGGGCTCCGGGCGGTGCACAGCATACAATAAAAATACAGTTCTAAGACAATCATAAAACAGCTAAAACCTATAAAAGCAGCGGGAGACTAACTATAATACTAATAATTATAAGTGTAGGTGGTGTCCGACGACCCATTTTTAAATCCTCTCCCAAAGGGAGGAACGGCAAGTCCCACTGGATAATACAAGGCCCAGATGTAAGAGCCAAAGAAAAGGGGGGGGGGCACCATCAGCGGCCGGTCCCTCCAAAGGCCCGGCGGAACAGCTCCGTCTTACAGGCCCTGCAGAATTCACCGAGATCCCGCAGGGCCCGGACAGCTGGAGGAAGAGCGTTCCACCAGGCCGGGGCCAGAGCCGTAAAGGCCCTGGCCCGAGTGGAGGCCAGCCGCATCATCGAGGGGCCAGGGACCACCAGTAAACTGGCCTCCACTGAACGAAGAGGCCGTGTAGGGACATATGGGGTGATGCGGTCTCGAAGATACGAGGGTCCCAGGCCGCGTAAGGCCTTAAAGGTCAATACCAACACCTTGAAGACGATCCGGAACTCTACTGGGAGCCAATGTTTATTCAAATCATTCCAGTCTTACTTTTCTAAATGAAAGGTACTCATGGAGGCTAATGGTTCTACCAAGACATCTTACAAAACAACTGGCACTGAAATCCCCCCAAAAGTGGACGCCTGAAAAGATCAATCCGATTGAAACCCGAACAAACAGGAGCAGGTTCTGGCGGGTTTTCCGGGCTGCGTGGCCGTGGCCTGGTGGATTTTGTTCCTAACATTTCGCCGGCATCTTCAGAGGTGTATCACAGAGGGAAGTTGTTATACACTGTCCAGAGAGAAGGAAATGTTTGGGGTACGTATGAAGACGCCAGCCATAGATGCAGGCGAAACGTTAGGAACGAGATCCACCAGACCACGGCCACGCAGCCCGGAAAACCCGCCAGAACCAGTTGAATCCGGCCATGAAAGCCTTCGACAACAAACAGGAGTAGAATCAGAGAAAGTCAACCCGCTTGGCGGATGGAATAAAGAGATGTTTTTGCTCAGGGCTTTACGGTTGTCGTGAAGGCACCAGGCAAATTTCAAATGACTTAGCCACGTGCCCTTCATTTGTTGGTCAGCAGATCTTTTAATGTTGTTGTGACACAGGCAGGCAATGGAAACCACCCCAAAAGTCTCTTGCCTTGAAAACCCTACAGCAGTGCTGGCGAACCTATGGCACGGGTGCCAGAGGTGGCACTCAGAGCCCTCTCTGTGGGCACATGCGGAGTGCCCCACCCCACATCACAATACTCAGGCTGGCCTGGGTCAGCTGGGTTTGATTATTAGCATTAAACCTGCAAGACCTTAGTTTTGGGGAAGCTAGGTAGGTAACCCTGTTAAGCCGCCAAGCCAAACCCTCACTGATTTTCATGTGAAGGAACCAAAGCATAATCCTTTACCTGGGAGTAAGCTGAGTGGCTGGCAATGGGTCGTGTGATTCACCCATTGGAAGAGTTGCACAGTGGCTTCAAAGCAAAGCCACCGACTACCACCAAGCTTACTCCTGAGTAACACAATTTTGGGGAGCCAAATCCACCATTTTTCTAAACAAAAACCTCAGTATTCAGGTTAAATTGCCGGGTTGGCCCTTTGCGATAAATAAGCGGGTTTTGGGTTGCCATTTGGGCACTCGGTCTCAAAAAGGTTCGCCACCACTGCCCTACAGAGTCCCCGTAAGTCAGCTGCAACTTAACGGCAAAACAAATCAATAAATAAAAACCATAGAGGAGGTGCCATCATAGAAGAGGCATTCCTTGTTCTCCTACACATGAGAAAGAATCCCTTTTCTGCTATTGTTTCCTATGGTATGCTAGAAGATGCATTCCTGCCTCTTTCACACACCCCGTGCACACCCAAAACGATCTTTTCTCTTAATTTGTTTTTCATATGCAAATCATGGCATCGTCTGATGCAATGGAGAGAGTGTCAGACGAGGCTCTGGGAAAGCCAGGTTCGAATCCCGGATGACTTTGGTCCAGTCACTCTCTCTGAGCCTGAACTACCTTACAGGGTTATTGTGAGAATAAATTGGAGGCAGGTAAAACAACATAAGTTGCTTTAAGCCCCCACTGGGTTGAAAGGTGGGGAATCAATGAAGGCAGTAAACAGATAAATGAATGAATAAACCCCTGGTGGCGAACCTTTGGCACTCCAGATGTTGTGGACGACAATTCCCATCAGCCCCTGCCAACGTGGCCAATTGTAGGGGCTGATGGGAACTGTAGTCCATAACATCTGGAGTGCCAAAGGTTCGCCGCCACTGGAACAAACCAACCAAAACTCAACACAATGGCTATTTTGTTTTCTAGTATATTTTATTATTCCTATCTAATTTCAGTCTACATTCTTAGCTATGTAAGGGATGTTCCTTATTGGGGTGGGGGCACCCCCTACCAATCGGAAGAGGCATGCTCTCCGGACAGAGAGAAAAGGAGAGGGAGCACAGCTACACCAAGGGAGGGCCACTCTGCACATGCCCAGACACTCACAGACATTCCATTCCGCTGCTATTATCTCCACCTCCGGTTGGTTGCAAAGTCTTGGAAGCAACAGGGGTTTGTGACTCTGTGTGCATCATGTGGGTGCAGAAATTACCGGGGGGGGGGGGGGGGTGTGCCAAAACCTGGAAGAAGAATCTGACATGCGGGGGGGGGGGGCACGCCTGAAACGAGGAAGCGACCCCCGCCCCCGCCTTCATTTCCAGCACCGCTTTGCACCACGTGCAATTCAGTTCCCAGCTGCTGCTGCTGCGGCTCCACCCTCCCCCCCCCCTCGGAATCGGAGTGACTCCGCTTTGGCACCTGGGCTCGTGTGTACTCACCTCCGAGGGGATCCTGGCCGCAGCGTGTCCGACCTAAAAGGGGGTGGGGGTGGGGGTGAGAAGAAGGGGAAAGCTGCCTGCAGGAAGGGAGGGGGTGGGAAAGGAGGAGACCACCTCCTCCTCTTCCTCCTCCCCCTCTTCCTCCTCCTCCTCCTCCTCCTTTGCCGGCTCCGGGTCTGGCGCTGTGCATTGGGCGGCGGAGGCTCCTCCCCGGCACGCCATTTCCTTAAACAGAGAGGCTCCGGAAAGCCCCGGGAGGAGAAGCGAAGCCGGTCGACACGCATCTCGGGTTGCAAAACGCGCGTTCGCACGTGACGCTTTGCAGCTGGGCGGGTTTCAGGCACGCCGGAACCTTGCTCGGGCTTACAGCGGCCAGACTGCGGGCTCGGTGCCGGGGCGGTAAGTTCATTCAGGGGGGCCTACTCCCGAGTAAAGGTTGCCGCGGGCATGCCTCCTGCCCTGCCTAAGCTTGCATTGGAGCGCATCTCGGTCCCGGGGCGTGTTTACCCCGAAGTTAAGCCTCGCTGCCCTTCTTGGCTTTTGGAGCACGCCTCCCTGAATAAATAGGGTGACTTACTCCGACGGGTGTGTGTGTGTGTGTGTGTGCTGCAAGGCCACGATGCAGATGCCATGAAGAAGAAGAAGGAGGAGGAGGAGTAGTTTGGATTTACATCCCCCCTTTCTCTCCTGCAGGCAACTCAAAGGGGCTTACAATCTCCTTGCCCTTCCCCCCCTCACAACAAACACCCTGTGAGGTAGGTGGGGCTGAGAGAGCTCCGAGAAGCTGTGACTAGCCCAAGGTCACCCAGCTGGCGTGTGTGGGAGTGCACAAGCTAATCTAGTTCACCAGATAAGCCTCCACAGCTCAGGCGGCAGAGCGGGGAATCAAACCCGGTTCCTCCAGATTAGATACACGAGCTCTGAACCTCCTACGCCACTGCAATGTTTTACTCTAGAGTAAATTGATCACAGCGGGACTGGCTTCTGAGTAAGCACACACGGACTCTGACTGCACGCCTGCAGTCTCGGGAGCACTCGGGGCCTGATCTGGTGTGACAGGGTGCTTACTCGGAAGTAAGTCCCACTTGATCCCTGCTGGGACTCATTCTGCCATCAGTCCTGGGGAGGGGGTGCACAAAGGCATTGGATGAAAACAGTGGCAAACCACCTTTGAATGTGTTGGGGTGGGGGGGTCCCTTTTGAAGAAACAGCTAGTTTGTCCCTGACTTGCGAAGAGTTTAGGGGAGCCATCCCAGCAAGTCTCCTTGGGAAGTAAGCCTCATTTTATTTAGTGAGGGGGAAAGTGCAGAAGGGTCAGATATTGGGAACTCCCCTCCGCAAGTTTAGAGGGCAAATTCAGTAAAAATCCTTGGGCACTAAGGTTATGTCCATGCGTCAAACAGGGAAAGTAGTATAGTTGGAGAACGTGCTTTTCCGCTACGTGCACTTCAATGGGGCACAATCTAAATGTATGTGTCCCATTTCAGAAAATGTATGGTCGCAGGCTTTCGCAGCCGGAATCACTGGAGTGTTGTGGGATTTCCGGGCTGTATGGCCGTGTTCCAGTAGCATTCTCTCCTGATGTTTCGCCTGCACCTGTGGCTGGCATCTTCAGAGGATCTGATGCACAGGTGGGATCCATCAGGTTCTCAGAGGTTCCCGAGAGTAGGTTACTAATTATTTGTGTGTGCCGAGAGGGGGTTACTAATGGGTGGTTTTGCCACGTGATTTTTGCCTTCATTACGCCCCTCCTCTCAGCAGTAGCTCGTAGGACTTGAAGCTGTCTAGCAGGAGGTGCCCCGGCATGCGTGGCGAGTAAAGCCTGCGCCTCGCATTCAGCTTTCCCGCACCATGATCGGCGCAGCGGCTGCGTGCCTTGCCACAGCTCCCGCACTACAGGAATGCTCCTCGCACTCTGGAATGCTCCGTAGCCACACCGGCCCTGTCAGTGTCTCCCGCCCAGCCCCATTGGCGCTATGCCACAGTTTGAATCCCACCACCATGGGAACCTGTTACTAAAATTTTTGGATCCCACCACTGATCTGATGGTATCTACTCCACTTGCTTTACTACCATCAGCCGCAGATGCAGGCGAAACGTCAGGAGAAAATGCTACTGGAGCATGGCCATACAGCCCGGAAATCCCACAACACTCCAGTTTCCGAAAAGTTCTCAGGCTGATCCAAGAAAACAAGACGGGCTTCTTTCAGACAAGAACTCCCAAATCCCAAGTTGCAAAGCGGAGTTGCAAAGATTGGCTTATTAGTATATAAAGCCTGTAGTTTGCAGTTTACTAAAGAAGCTAAATGAAGCTCTGTTTTTCAGTGTTCATATATTCTTTGTATTTTTTATTTCCTTTAATATCCTTTCTGTTTGTATGTACAGCTGATTGAGTATGTAATCTCTGTATGCTGGTTAAAGACTGTAGCAGTAAATTAATCAATTATTATTAAAAACAACTTTGGGAAAAGTAAAATGCTTCTGGTCGTAAAATGTTTTGTGGTGAGATGCCAATAAAGGCTTTGCATTTGTTTAACTTTGGGAAAGGTGGGTAGGAGCAGTGGTGGGATCCAAAAATTTTAACAACAGGTTCCGATGGTGGTGGGATTCAAACAGTGGTGGCGCCGCACACACGCCCCTCCAGTCCCTATTGGGCAGGGAGGTTGCTTTAGTAACGGCGCTCAGAAAAAATGAGTAACCACTTCTAGAGAAGTGGTGAGAACTGGTTGGATCCCACCTCTGGGTAGGAGGCTAAATTTTGCCTGCCACAGGTCTCTGGAAGCCCACTTACCTGTGAACCCTTTCCCACTGCTAAAGATTCTGTGGGCGCTCCATTCCAAGTGGTTTCATATCTTTGCAGTGTTTTGTGCCAACCAGGATTTTTGGAAGGGCCTTGACAGAGCTGATGGAGAACTCTCAGATGCCAGAGGTGCTTTAATATTTGTAAAGAGGATTATAACTCACCTTGCTTGCACTTGGCCTACCGGTGCTTGAAGCCACATGCTTATGGACAGTTCTCAGCATTATTTTGTGTGGCTGTGTTTTCAGAGTTCATCTGGGTAGCCCGCGCTGGATCAGGCTCGCAGTTAACCAGGTTGCTGTGGCATCCACTTCATTTCCTTGTGTAATGGGGCTCCCTAGATGTGTGCCTTATGCTGCGTTGTGCATTGAGATGGGCCAAACAACTCTAGAAACCTTGGCATGGGTAAGGGCCATAAAATATTGGCTGCATATACATTTTCTAGTGGGGTCCAATAGCTATATTCCCTCTCTGTTATCAGATCACTTTGGCTCATTCCGCACAGGCAGAATAATGCACTTTCAAACTGCTTTCAGTGCTCTTTGAAGCTGTGCGGAATGGCCAAACCCACTTGCAAACAGTTGTGAAAGTGGTTTGAAAACGCATTATTTTGCGTGTGCGGAAGGGACCTTTATTTCAGAATGGTATACTTTGATCTTTAGAAAGGTTGAAACTATTGGTTTCCCCTTGGAATCGCTCCTTATGCTCACAAAGGTGGAAGCCTTCAGACTAGTTAAGAATAGGCTCTTGGATCTTGATTTTCATAATTTGACTCTTGCCGCCAAGACAACCTGTTCTCCGACTACATTATTAATCCCATGCGAGCGAGGAATTATGGCAGCATATCTTCGTCTGCTGATTAATCCCACCCAGAGGAGAGCCTTGGCTACTGCAAGATGTAATGTGCTATCAGCTCTTCTGGAGGGAAGATTTAAGAATATGGAACGTTCTAAAAGAGTTTGTTCATGTGATATGACTACGGTTGAAACACTTGACCATTCTCTGCTTCTATGCCCTAAATACAATAAGATACACATGAAATACACGAATTCCATTTTCTTGCAATGTTCTCAGTGGCGTGAGTGTTATAAGATCCCCAATCTCCTGAACAGCTCTGATGTGCTCTTTTGTGAAACTGTTGCAAATTTTATACTGGAAATTAGTAGTTTTAACTGCATTTCTTAACCTTGTTTTGTTTTAAAATTTTGTCCTGTTTTATATGCCAATAAAGGCTTGTGGTGTGAATTTCTTTGTGTATGTGCTGTTTTTGTGCTTGTACAGTTGGTGGTGTTCGTGCTGGGAACTGATCCGATCAAACTACATTTCCCAGATGGCAGCGATTTGCAGTTCAGTTTAACGCACTCCATGCGCACAGACTTGTTGAGCTTTGGGAGTCAGCTGGTTCTGGCGAAATGTCCAAGGTCAGCATGCAAGGGGAGACGACTCATAAAAAAATTTAACATTTTTCTGTCAGGTAGGCTGGACAAACAGGTGGCAGGGCAGGGGCAGCGGCAGGGAAATAATTCTGGACTGGGTATGAGCCAAGGATATGCTGTTTGGAGCAATTTAAAGTGCTCGGTAAAACAGGAACAACTTCTCAATGATGAGAGGTGGCTTCTTGCCTATGAGGACAGGAAAGCATGGGTGCCACAGCGCCTCCTGGAGTCCTCTCTGGGTGATGCATGATAAAGCTGGTGGTTAAGAGGGCCACCCGTTCAGCATGAGGCGCATAGGGACATGGGGTTATCAATGCCCCCGGGCACACACCTTTTGGTCATGTGGGGTGGGTGTGACAGGTGCCCCCCCCCCCGCATGATCAAAAGGCGCATGTCCCAGCCATACGTCACTGAGCCCTGCCTCCCTGCAGGCCGGCTCAGGAGGAGGGGGAGGGCGGGGCTTGGAGGTGGTCAGCCGCAGCACCTGTCTGAGCCGCCCGCCGTGCCCCGCCCCCTAGGCTCCGTGCAGGCCTCCCCAGTACCTGCTGGGCTGCATGAAGGCCGGAGGGGGTGGGCTCGGCCTGCATGGAGGCCAGGGGTGTGGGAAGGGTTTGTTTATGGGCACCATTTCCCCCGATACGCCTCTGCTTTCAGCTGACTTCGGTGACCCCCATAGGATTCTTAAGGCAAGAGACATTCAAAGGTGGTTTGCCACAATTGCCTGCCTCCACATACGGTAGCAACCAGGACTTCCTTGGTGGCTGTCCAGCAAAGCGCTAACCAGAGCAGACCCTATTCCCGCTTGAAAGGAACGTCTCTCGTCAGGGTTAGTGTTCAACAGGGCCGTTACACGAATCTTCAGTTCAGGTTTATCCATTTAAAGATTAAGTTTCAACTAACTTTCATTTCCACTGGGATGTGGCAACAGTGAACACCAAGCAGAGAAATGTATAAAATTCCATGAAAAATAGAATGAATCTGCATGCCCCGCCTTTCCAAAAATTAAAAGCAGAAATAAACTTTCCCCGGCTTTTATATAACCCAACCCAGAAAGGCAATTGCATACCATACTGAGAACTAATACAAGGGCATACAATCCTAGAAGCTGCAGACTACAACTTCCGTGATGCTTGCTATAAAGGGAGAATATCACTTTTCCTTGCTTTAACAGCCTGTCACTAATAAATGCATTTGCTGTATCTAGAAGTAGCTGCAGCCCCTGCTTAGCTTCCAGGATCTGGTGAGATTCTCAGCACAATCAAGCGAACCTTCACCAATTTTTGAAAAATGCCCCCTGCCTCCCAGCTCTGCATAGTAGATAGCTTTTATCCCTCCCTCCCTCACTGGATGCATTATACCCTTTGTCCTATTCAGAAGCTCACAGAAAATTAAAAGGTCAACTATTGGATAGAGAGTTCTCTACCCTAATCACCGCAGCCAAGAAAACGTGCTCCCCCCTGTATTTTTCTCTCCCGTTTGAACGGGGCCACTTGGCACACTACCTGTATTGCTTAATAAACCCTGCTCAGGAGCAGCCGTGGCGTAGGAGGTTAAGAGCTCGTGTATCGAATCTGGAGGAACCAGGTTTGATTCCCAGCTCTGCCGCCTGAGCTGTGGAGGTTTATCTGGGGAATTCAGATTAGCCTGTATCGCCTCCTTTACACACGCCCAGCTGGGTGACCTTGGGCTAGGTCACAGCTTCTCAGGAGCTCTCTCAGCCTTCCACCCCACTCCCTCACAGGGTGTTTGTTGTGAGGGGGGAAGGGCAAGGAGATTGTCAGCCCCTTTGAGTCTCCTGCAGGAGAGAAAGGGGGGATATAAATCCAAACTCTTCTTCTTCTTCTTCTTCTTCTTCTTCTTCTTCTTCTCAAAGGAGAGCCATAATGCTCGCCAGGTTTAATGTTATGCCTTCTGCCTTGTTACATGGCAGATTTAATAAGCAAGAAAAGGCTAAAAGATTGTGCCCATGTAACGATGGCTCAGTTGAATCTCTGGCCCACCAATTACTACACTGTCTCAGATTCAAGGAAATCAGATCCAAGTATGTGAATCTTACTCCTTTACATTTGCCCCATCTCCCCAATTTAATTAGATTACACTACTTGTTGGACAATCCTATGATAGTGGCAGACTTTCTCCTGGAAATTACTAAACGCCAGTAGATTTCCTTCGACCTAACATTTATTTCCTGTATTGTATGTGCTTTTTAATCCGTTTTTTATTATTGTTGTACTGTTGACTATGCCAATAAATTGGATGCATTATACTGGCTGTACTTCACTGTTCTCTAAGTGTGAAAATGTCAGGAGGCCTGTTACTAAGGGGATTTTGCTTTTGCTGCTTTCTGTATGCTGGGGGTGGAGGAAGGGGTTAATTGCATTTCTAACTGAGTTTCCTCTGTCTTCTGTATAATGTTATACTGTACCAGGTGCTGTCCAAGGTCAGTACCTGGCTGTATTCACCATTATCTCATTTACAGTTCCTTTTGGGTGCGCATTCCCACGAGGGGGGGGGGGTGCACCCTGGTTTAACTATTGGGTTTTGCGCGGGTAAACCTTAGTTCTGGCATTGACCAGGGAAGATCTCAATACTCAATAAACTACTGTTCTTTTACATGAGTTTGTTTCAGTTTTTGGGATTCTGACAGAAATCCTTTTTATATATTTCTCGCCGAGACTCGAGACGGATCACAGCATCTGAAACTGTACAAAAGGAACAGTTTATTTTATTTATTTATTTATTTTTTCAACTTATATGCCGCCCAACCCCCGAAGGGCTCTGTGTGTGAAACATGCCCCAGAGGCTGGGGTAGTGGCGGCCAGCCAGTACTTGTGAAGACTTAAATGTAAAAGTCCAGGCCATAGAAATTGAAGTATCTAATTACATTCAGGCAATGTTAATGCAAAATCATTATGTGCATTAATATTTATGTTCCCCCAAAGTCCCTGAAATCTCAAAAGGAAAATGTTTGGGAAAGGTTATCTTCTACCTTCACCGTCCAGTGACCCAACTCGCTTCTTAAATTCAGTGGAGGCTTTAGTGCTAGAACACGCTCCGGTTGTACGGAGCATCTGGTAAGCCGTAATGTTCAAGTTGCAGAACAGATATATTGTTTGGATGAAAATCCCAGGATCTGGTAATTAACACATTTGGTCTGAGATTGTTAAGAGTTTCTATCATTACATCACTTTCATATTCGTCATGGAACCATTTTTTGATCCCTCTGGAGATACCTATACCTTTGTGTCAACCCAAGGGGCTGGTGTCAGAGGCGTAGCTCCAAGGGGTGGGAGGAGGGGGCAACACACCGGGCGCGCCCCCCTGTGGGGGTGTGGCAAGGGCGTTCCAGGGCAGGGCAGGGCAGGGGTGTTCCAGGGCGGGGGCGGAAGGCGCACCAGTGCGCCGGGCTCTTTTTCCTCTTGCTATGCCTCTGGCTAGTGTTATAGGCCGTATGGCCATTGCTTCCTCCTTACTGAATCATATGGTTAGTTTTGAAGCGCGTGATAGAATCAAGAGTAATCGTTTCCCTTTAAAACGACAAGTTGATTATAAGAATAATATTTTTCTGGCACCTGGCTTTGATTTTCCTGGAGGAATCGTTCCAGGGATTAGAAGACTTAAATGGTCCAATCAGTTATGAGCAACTTTAGCTAAAACAGTCTGAAACGTGTAAAACGGTGGGATGAGACTGGATTATGAAATCAGAAAGCAGTGTGGGAAAACAGTTTAATGACGGGGTGGCAGAAAATGCAGTCAAGTTGCTGCTGACGTAGGGTGACCCCATAAGGTTTTCAAGGCAAGAGATGTGGGGAGGGGGCAGAGGTGGGATCCAGCCGGTTCTCACCAGTTCCCGAGAGTGGGTTACTAATTATTTGTGTGTGCCGAGAGGGGGTTACTAACTGGGTCTGCTTTTCCATTAGAAATTCCATTAGGTCCAAAAATCATAAAGTCCTGTTGTGTCCTATGTGGCTGGTTAGTGAAGGTAGAAAACGGGATAATTCTTCCTGTTGGGCTGTTTTAAAAACATGTTTGAGAAATATGGTAAAGTTCCTTGTTTAAGGAAAGTATCCTTCTTTTGATTTCTAGAAATAAAATCAAGTATTTGAAAGTATTAAGTATTGGACAGGCAGTCAATTAGAGGAGGAGGAGTTGTTTCTGTTGGCCGTAGACTATAGGACTTGCTATAATGAGTTTAAATTATGGACAGAAAGATACCAGCTGGAAATTAGGAACTTTTTTTTTACAGAAAGAGTTTTTTACAGAAACAGAGAAATTATTAATGCCCCGCCCCCAGAATGCCCGGCCACGCCCCCGTTGTGCCCCGCCCAGCCCCATTGGCGCTACGCCACTGTTTGAATCCCACCACCATGGGAACCTGTTACTAAAATTTTTGGATCCCACCACTGGGAGGGGGGTTGCCATTTCCTGCCTCTGCACGGGCTGAGAGAAGTCTGAGAGAACTATGGCTGGCCCACGGTCCCTCAGCAGCCACGACATACGAGAAATGCAAAAACTGGAGTTACTGAAACTACAAAACAATGTAGTAACGACAGTGTGAGTCACAATAAACAGTGCCCTAAACTATGGTGCTTGTCCCTACTGCCCTTTTTTAAAAAAACCCTCCTATCTACACATTTTACAGAATGAGGGAAGGGTGAGTCAGCTGTTTGAAAAAGTGGGGGGCTTGGCCTCTAATGCTGTGGTCTGAACAGCTGCTGATCTTACTCCTGGCAGGGCAACACCTTCAGTGGTCGCTCTCAGGTGAGTGTCAAGGTGGTTCCATAGATATGAGTGTCATAGGCCAAGAAGAAGAAGAAGAAGATGAAGAAGAAGGAGGAGGAGGAGGAGGAGTTTGGATTTATATCCCCCCTTTCTCTCTTGCAGGAGACTCAAAGGGGCTGACAATCTCCTTGCCCTTCCCCCCCTCACAACAAACACCCTGTGAGGTAGGTGGGGCTGAGAGAGCTCCGAGAAGCTGTGACTAGCCCAAGGTCACCCAGCCGGCGTGTGTGGGAGTGCACAGGCTAATCTGAATTCCCCAGATGAGCCTCCACAGCTCAGGCGGCAGAGCTGGGAATCAAACCCGGTTCCTCCAGATTAGATACACGAGCTCTTAACCTCCTACGCCACAGTGCTTTTTAGAGGATGGTCACCATAACCTGAGCCCATAGCTAATCGGCCACCCTCGGAGCAATGGCAGAGCCAATTTTATATATTTATTTTTAGAATAAAAATTTCCGCACACAGCCCTTGACATGCTTTTAATTCCCCCCTTTTAAAAATGATGTTTATCTGCACTCATCCCCTTGCAACGATTCCTGGCAGCCATTATGTGATTTTTCCTTTTTTTTTTCCTTTTTGAGTTCTGGGTTGAATCAGTGCTTCAGTGTTTCTCGACCAGATGTTGCATTCTATACTCCTCAAAAACTCTATGCTTCAAAGATTGACCCCCCCCCCAAAAAAAAATAAAAGAACAGAGAAATCCCGCAAATAAACAGTCGAGGGGGAACTGAGTGAGCTCAGAAAATGGCTCCAAGGAAGAAGTTTAAGGAAGCCAAGAAGCATGGGAAAGGGAGTCAATAGCACAGCAACTGAAGATGTTTTCAAAATGTTTCAGCCAGAGAATAGTTTTAAAAGAGAAGAAGAAGAAGAGTTTGGATTTATATCCCCCCTTTCTCTCCTGCAGGAGACTCAAAGGGGCTTATAATCTCCTTGCCCTTCCCCCCTCACAACAAACACCCTGTGAGGTAGGTGGGGCTGAGAGAGCTCCGAGAAGCTGTGACTCGCCCAAGGTCACCCAGCTGGTGTGTGTGGGAGTGCACAGGCTAATCTGAATTCCCCAGATAAGCCTCCACAGCTCAGGCGGCAGAGCTGGGAATCAAACCCGGTTCCTCCAGATTAGATACACGAGCTCTTAACCTCCTACGCCACTGCTGCTTAATCATATTATATCAAGAAAGAGTTTTTAAAACAAATTTAAAACAGCTTGTTATCTTTTAGGGATTATCAAACGCTCAGGCTAATCTGAATTCCCCAGAAAAGCCTCCACAGCTCAGGCGGCAGAGCTGGGAATCAAACCCGGTTCCTCTAGATTAGATACACAAGCTCTTAACCTCCTACGCCACTGCTGCGCCGTTTAAAACATTTTGAGGCTGGAAATAAAACCCTTGGGGGTAAAAAATAATGTGAAACTTTCTGCCTCAAAACATTTTAAAAGGTTTGTGCGGAAAGGACTTGTTTCTATGCCAACTCTTCAGAATCCCACGGGAATCCCACTTGCAATTTAAAAACACAGTATAAAAAACCCCAATTTAAAAAAAGAGCCACTCATAAAAATTGTCCATAAAAATGAAGCAGTCCATTTAAAAAAACGGATAAGATTTTTTTTTTAAAAAAAAAGCCTGGTCCAAAAGATGTGTTTTTGCCCGGCAACTAAAAAAATACGGTAGACAGTAAGCAAGGCCCCTTCCGCACACGCAAAATAATGCATTTTCAAACCACTTTCACAACTGTTTGCAAGTGGATTTTGCTATTCCGCCCAGCTTCAAAGAGCACTGAAAGCAGTTTGAAATTGCATTATTCTGCGTTTGCGGAATGAGTCCAAGTCTCAGGCAGCAAGACAGAGGTATTGGGGTAAAATGGCGGTAAAATGGCATATTGGGGTAAAATGGTGCCCAGAGGGGAGGGCAGAAGCGGATCTGCCAGGAGCCCAGGGGAGGGGGGCAGCATCCTCCGGCATTTCTGGCCCTGCCCATGTCGATGACGACATGGGCGGGGCCAAGGGAGCCCGAAGACGAAGAAGCAGCAGGACTTCCTGCTGCCTCGTCAGCTTCGCGCCAGACCTAGTCACATGGGGGGGCAATTTTGTGCCCCCTGCGTGACCAGATTAGTGGCACTCCAGGGGTTCCCCCGGTCCCCCGGCAGATACGCCACTGCAGCAAGATATTCTAAAGGTGAGGGGCCACCACAGAAAATGCTCTGTCTCTGGTCGCTGCCTCTGGAGGTGCAGGCACAGAGAGCCGTGCTTCAGAGGTAGATCTTAACCAGTGGCTGGATAGTATGGAAGGAGATGATCACGTGGATACTGGGGCTCCAAGCCATTTAGGGCCTTAAAGGTAAGAATGAGCTCTTTAAATTGTAGCTGGGAAAAGAAGGGAGCAGATCTTTCTACATGGATGATAGGATCCCTCTTATGAATCCTTGGCTCCTTCCGCACATGCAAAATAATGCATTTTCAAACCACTTTCACAACTGTTTGCAAGTGGATTTTGCTATTCCGCACAGCTTCAAAGAGCACTGAAAGCAGTTTGAAAGTGCATTATTCTGCATGTGTGGAATGAGCCCCTGAGTAGCCATTCAAGCCAATTTTGGACCAATTGAAGTTTTGGAACCCTTTTCAAAGGTAGCAGTAATCTACCATCTAGCTCCTCATCGTAATCAAGTTCCAGTGTGCTGCACCAGCTGGAGTTTATGGATTGTTTTCTAGAGCATACATAGAGTGCATTAGAAGAGAAGAAGAGTTTGAATTAATAACCCATTTTTCTCTACCTTTCAGACATCTCAAAGCAGCTTACAAACCCCTTCCCTTCCTCTCCTCACAACAGACACCTTGTGAGGCCGGTGGGGCTGAGAGAATTCAGAGAGAAACTATGACTGAACCCAGCAGGCTTCATGTGCAGGAGCGGGGAAACCATATAAGAGTCTGCCACTCACGGGAAGGTATGGGAAATCAAACCTGGTTCTCTAGATCAGAGTCACTAACCTTAACTACTACACCACACTGGCTCTCAGTAATCGAGAACTTAAGTTACAATACCCTGTTTTCCCGAATATAAGACATCCCCTAAAAATAAGACATAGTGGAGGTTTTGCTGAAGTGCGAAATATAAGGCATCCCCCAAAAGTGAAACGTAGCAAAGTTTTTGTTTGGAAGCATGCCCAATGAAACAGAACACAGAAAAATAAGACATCCCCTGAAAATAAGACATAGCGCATCTTTGGGAGCAAAAATTAATATAAGACACTGTCTTATATTCGGGGAAACACGGTAGTATAGCTTTACTGGGACAGATCAGTTATCAAAGAAGGGAGCAATCTTCTGTGTTCAATGAAGACTGATCTAATTGCAATATTTTCGTTTCATTGCTCTGTAACTTGTGTAACTGAGGTGTAGTGCCTTGTACATTTTATGTCTTATATTGCAATTGGCATTTTTTTTACAACTATGTAATCCACCTTGACTGTTAGCCAGAAAAGTAGAGAAATAAAATAACTAAAACAAACAAATAAAACTGTCCAAGAAAAAGTGTGTGTTCCTCACCCCATAGGCACCCAGCAGGCTTCATGTGTAGGAGCAGGGAAACTAATCCAGATCACCAGATAAGAGTCCTCCGCACATGTGGAGGAGTGGGGAATCAAACCCGGTCCTCCAGATTAGAGTCCACTGCTCTTAACCACTACACCCTATGAAACATTTGTGTCTTTGGTTTCCTTGGGTATCTCCCGTGTGCCCCCCAAACAGCCTTTTCGTTTGCTCTGCATGAGGACCTTTGGAGTTGACTTTTGCTTCTGAAGGCAGTATAGGCAAACTTTTATTGGACATTTCTGGGGAAGAATGAAAAGTCTTTTGACTCAACCAGCAAAATGTCTTGTAGGGATAGAAGACCATCACCAACATTCTTCTGGAACTCTGATCACTAGAACTTCGCCCATGAATCCAAACGAGAGGTTTCATGAAAACAGGTTGCCTTCTTCACTGAGGTCATACCACGTTTAGGGAAGAACATATGGTACAGTCCTGAACGCAGAAGACCAAGCGCTTTCAACAGCTCAGAGGCTTAGTAGGGCATCAGGCCAGGAAGACGGCTCCCATGGCACCATCTCATGCCCCGTAGTAACAAATCATTCCTTTGCCCAGGATGAGCAAATTATTCTACATCTCCAACCGCAGGGTGCTCTCTAGGGCAATGTTTCCCAAGCTGTGGGTCAGGACCCAAAAGTGGGTCACAGAGTCTCTGAAAGGGGGTCCCGGGCCAGCCCTCCCTGATGGCCAGCCCTGTCCTTTCCACTGCTCTCATTTGTATTTTGGAAACCAAGATCTGACCCCTACAAACAGTCTCTTCCAGGTCATCTATTAATTGGTCTTCTTTCTTCACTGCGTGGATAGGTTGATTAAGTAAAGAGTGTCCCGGTGGCTACTAGGGGGCATCCGTTGAAAATGCTGGGGGGGAAGAATTAGGACTAACAAAAGGAAACACTTCTTCACGCAACGTGTGATGGGTGTTTGGAAGATGCTGCCACAGGAGGTGGTGATGGCCACTAGCCTGGATAGCTTTAAAAGGGGCTTGGACAGATTTATGGAGGAGAAGTCGATTTATGGCTACCAATCTTGATCCTCCTTGATCTCAGATTGCAAATGCCTTAGCAGACCAAGTGCCTGGGAGCAACAGCCGCAGAAGGCCATTGCTTTCACATCCTGCATGTGAGCTCCCAAAGGCACCTGGTGGGCCACTGCGGGGAGCAGAGAGCTGGACTAGATGGACTCTGGTCTGATCCAGCAGGCTAGTTCTTATGTTCTTACTAAAGTGAGTTTCTTAAAAGTTTGGGAGCAGGAGGTAGAAGGAGTCATGGAGAGGAAGAGGGTGGTCAAAGGCTGGAATGTAACCTTCATACGCAAAGACTGTATGTCTGAGCGCCACCTGCTTGGGGTTTGTTTGTACCTTTTGTGTGATGTTTGTTGGTTTCTCAGAAACACCTGGTTGGCCATTGTAGAAAACAGGATGATGAACTAGATGGGTGCTAGAAGGGTGCTCGAAGTCTCTAGGGCGCTAAAAGACTAGGGGCCACCCTGGATGGGTCACCATACCAAGGAAATTCGGACTTGTGGCTCACCATTCTGAAAAGGTTGGGAACCGCTGATCTATGGGATGTGCAGAGTCCTAACCCGATTGTACTGCCCCCCATCTTCATCAGGCGCCCCCAAGTTTTAGCACTATGGGAAAGGGAGAAAGTACTCTTATTTGCTTTCTCCAAACCATGCCTAGTTTTACAACCTCTTCTCTCCATCTGCCCTGCGTCTTTTCTAGGTTAAAATGTCCCTTTGGACTTCTTTGAAGAGAAGAAGCTTCAGTCTCTTCAAGGTTTTCGTCTTCCTCTGCAATGTCTTCGGTCTGTCTGGTTCATTCTCTGCCTTGGCTGGAATCAACCTCGAGAAGGTGCTGCATTCCGCTCCTGCCCTTTAGGATACTGAGAGAGCTCCGAAGAACTGTGACTAGCCCAATCCATAACTAAGGGAAATGAATTGGAAGAAGGAGGAGGAGGAGGATTTATATCCCCCCTTTCTCTCCCACAAGGAGACTCAAAGGGGCTTACAATCTCCTTTCCCTTCCCCCCTCACAACAAACACCCTGCGAGGTAGGTGGGGCTGAGAGAGCTCCGAAGAACTGTGACTAGCCCAAGGTCACCCAGCTGGCGTGTGTGGGAGTGGACAGGCTAACCTGAATTCCCCAGATAAGCCTCCACAGCTCAGGCAGCAGAGCGGGGAATCAAACCTGGTTCCTCCAGATTAGAGTGCACCTGCTCTTAACCACTAGGCCACCGCTGCTTCCTGCTATGGGCACCATTGCTGTCCTCAACCGTAGTCCTGGCCAAACAGTTCTGTCCTGCAGTGCCTGGGTCTTGTTCGACAGAACATTCCACTCATTCCACTAGGCCGGGGCCAGAACTGAAAAAGCCCTCAGTGTAAAGTTGCTGCTTAGCCTTGGATGGTTTTCGTCTGACAAGGTTGGCGGGACGCCCAGATTGGGGAGTGCTTCTAGTATCTGTAGCTTCTAGTATCTGTATCTTCTGTTTCTTTTGCCTGCCTGTGTGAAACTGTTTCAATGTGGTTTTCGGATGGGAACTACAGGTGTTTATCTAACTTTGGCGGGAACTGGTGGGGTGCCCGTAAAAGAGGCTGTTCGTACGTTGGGAGGTCAGTTCCCGCATTGCTTGTGATCGGCTTAGAATGCCAGCTCAATAAAGAACTTGAAAAGTTACTTTTGGCCTGGACTTTACTGGTTCCTTACACTTGCCCTACCTGAGGACAACCGGATATTTTTGGGGTAAGCAGATATAAAGACCCCAGACTGCTTCGAGCAGTGGTGGCAAACCTATAGCATGGGTGCCACATATTACACTCAGAGCCCTCTCTGTGGGCACGCACAAACAGATCTAAAGCGCAATCCTTTACCTGGGAGTAAGCGCGTTTCAATGTGGTTTTCAGATGGGAACTACAGGTGTTTATCTAACTTTGGCGGGAACTGGTGGGGTGCCCATAAAAGAGGCTGTTCGTACGTTGGGAGGTCAGTTCCCGCATTGCTTGTGATCGGCTTAGAATGCCAGCTCAATAAAGAACTTGAAAAGTTACTTTTGGCCTGGACTTTACTGGTTCCTTACACTTGCCCTACCTGAGGACAACCGGATATTTTTGGGGTAAGCAGATATAAAGACCCCAGACTGCTTCGAGCAGTGGTGGCAAACCTATAGCACGGGTGCCACATATTACACTCAGAGCCCTCTCTGTGGGCACGCACAAACAGATCTAAAGCGCAATCCTTTACCTGGGAGTAAGCACGTTTCAATGTGGTTTTCGGATGAGAACTACAGGTGTTTATCTAACTTTGGCGGGAACTGGTGGGGTGCCCATAAAAGAGGCTGTTCGTACGTTGGGAGGTCAGTTCCCGCATTGCTTGTGATCGGCTTAGAATGCCAGCTCAATAAAGAACTTGAAAAGTTACTTTTGGCCTGGACTTTACTGGTTCCTTACACTTGCCCTACCTGAGGACAACCGGATATTTTTGGGGTAAGCAGATATAAAGACCCCAGACTGCTTCGAGCAGTGGTGGCAAACCTATAGCATGGGTGCCACATATTACACTCAGAGCCCTCTCTGTGGGCACGCACAAACAGATCTAAAGCGCAATCCTTTACCTGGGAGTAAGCGCGTTTCAATGTGGTTTTCGGATGGGAACTACAGGTGTTTATCTAACTTTGGCGGGAACTGGTGGGGTGCCCATAAAAGAGGCTGTTCGTACGTTGGGAGGTCAGTTCCCGCATTGCTTGTGATCGGCTTAGAATGCCAGCTCAATAAAGAACTTGAAAAGTTACTTTTGGCCTGGACTTTACTGGTTCCTTACACTTGCCCTACCTGAGGACAACCGGATATTTTTGGGGTAAGCAGATATAAAGACCCCAGACTGCTTCGAGCAGTGGTGGCAAACCTATAGCACGGGTGCCACATATTACACTCAGAGCCCTCTCTGTGGGCATGCACAAACAGATCTAAAGCGCAATCCTTTACCGGGGAGTAAGCTCGGTTGCTGGCAATGGGGCTGCTTCTGAGTAAATCATCCTAGGGTTGTGATTCACCCGTTGGAAGGGTTGCACGATTGCTCCAAAGCAAAGCCACCGACTACCACCAAGCTTACTCCCGAGTAACACACGCCTCAGAGCCAACCGTTTTTTCTAAACTAAAACCTCAGTAATTGCCATGTTGGCCCTTTGCGATAAATAAGTGGGTTTTGGGTTGCAATTTGGGCACTTGGTCTCGAAAAGGTTCGCCATCACTGGCTTAGGGTGTTGAAGATTTCCACTACTCTGGAAGCCAATGCAGCTGGTGGAGATAGATAGATGTTAGGCTTAAGCCAAACATTAAAAATTCAGGAAAATCGAGTTCAGATTTTTCAGGCTTACAAATTCTCAGGAAACTAAAAAAAAAACAAAACCCAAATATCTGATTCAGGAAACACCCCTCCCCCCCCACACACACCTCAAGAAAAAAAAACCTGAAAAATTTAAGCTCCGTTTAAGCCTATGGGAAATTTTGGAGGGTTTTGTGGTTTTCTGCCTGTAGGGGATGCATTTTTCAAGGAAGAGGCACCAAACCCGCCGGGTGGCTTCGAGAGACTCTCTGAATAAGGCCCTGCAAGTGTGGTGAAGTCTAATTCGGGGTGCAGTCCTATGAGCCCCCCAAAAGCTAGTTGCTATCTCCCATTAGAAAAAATGGGAGATTGGGGCTAACCCTGAATGGCAGCACCTCAGGGTGCACCTCCGTCTGTTCCTCCTCCTCCTCCAACTTTGCCCTCCCTTCCTGCCCCCCCCCCCCCGAGAGGCTTCTGGGTTCTGAATAAACCAGGGAGAGAGATGTGGTTGGCATCCCACACACACGTGCACACACCCAGCTCCTCCAGCATTCCTTTAGTCCTTGGGGCAAAAAGCTCTGCTGAGGGGTCATATATCCAGAGGTGGGATCCAGCAGGTTTCACAGGTTCCCGAGAGTAGGTTACTAATTATTTGTGGGTGCCGAGAGGGGGTTACTAATGGGTGGTTTTGCCATGTGATGTTTGCCTTAGTTACGCCCCTCCTCTCAGCAGTAGCTCGCAGAACTAGAAGCAGTCTAGCAGGAGGTGCACCGGCAAGAGTGGCAGCCTGCGCCTGCGTGCATTTGTTTCTCGCCCAAGGACCGGCGCAGCGGCTGCATCCTTGCCACAGCCCCGCCCAGGAATGCCCCGCCCCCGTCGTGCCCCGCCCCATTGGTGCTACGCCACAGTTTGAATCCCACCTCCATGGGAACCTGTTACTAAAATTTTTGGATCCCACCACTGCATATACCCCTCCTCCAAGTCCACAACCAAGAACAGCTCAGGGGTCTCCTGCTTCTTCTAGGAAGTGGGGGCAACATCAGCAGCCTGAGGAGGGGGAACCTGGGCAGCATTCCTCGGCAGTAATCCAGCACCTGCGGTGTCTTGTGAGGGTGGATCTGCTCCAGCAGTCGCCTCCGCAATGAATTGTGCCTTGCGAGGCACCTTCAGCGCACCCCTCCAGACAGGCGGCAGCAGTGGTGGGATCCAAAAATTTTAGTAACAGGTTCCCATGGTGGTGGGATTCAAACTGTGGCGTAGCGCCAATGGGGCGGGGCGGGGCATTTTGGGGGCGGGGCATTCCTGGGCGGGGCTGTGGCAAGGACGCAGCCGCTGCGCCCGTCCTTGGGCGGGAAACGAATGCACGCAGGCGCAGGCTGCCACGCACGCCGGTGCACCTCCTGCCAGACTGCTTCAAGTTCTGCGTGCTACTGCTGAGAGGAGGGGCGTCACTAAGGCAAAAATCACGTGGCAAAATCACCCATTAGTAACCCCCTCTCGGCACACACAAATAATTAGTAACCCACTCTCGGGAACCTGTAAGAACCTGCTGGATCCCACCTCTGGTAGAAGGCGGCTGTGGAGCAGGTCTCCTCACAGGCCCCTCCCCTCTACCCCTCTGGTTTTCTCCTTCGCTTTCCCTGCAGGACTGAGGTCCCTTCCTACCAGTCATGGTTTCCCTGGACCATAATCTGGCCAACATGGGGGGTTTATGTGCCCTGGTCAGCTGACCTGAACTGCCACCTAGCAAACCCTGACAGCTTTTCACGAATAGGAACCCTCCCCCCTAGAATTTTTTTCCCCAAATGTGAAAGTTCTTTTAACAAACCAGTAAAGTCCAGTCAAAAGCAACCGTGTTAAGTTCTTTATTGAGCTGGCATTCTTAGAGACAGGCAATGCGAGAACTGAAACCCAGATCTCGATCAAACGCTTATACAGGGCAACAGATAGGCTCCCGCCAAAAGAGTATAAACAAGGCAGGATTTCACACAGAGTTTCACGCCAGGCAAGCAAGCAAGTGAAAGATAACCAAAACAGCGAAATTCCCCTTCCCGGGCGTTAAGCCAAAAACCTCCGGCGAGAACCTTTCCAAGGTCGGACTACACACACACACACCACAACCTTACAGTTCTCCTAACCTTCACTTGATTCAACGATATAGATTTTTAAAAAACAGCTAACTAGCAACCGATTCTTAAGCATGTCTGAGGTTAGCCTCCAACTACCCTGACCTGGAGATGGAAGATAAAACTTTTTAGAATGGGGAAATAGCTTAAAGTTTAGTTCTAAATCCTGCTGTACTGTACCGATTGAGACTGCAGGTGGGGAAATCACATAGCACAATTCTGTTACATTTTTGTACAACAAAAATACCTTCACATGGAAAACTTGCAAGTCAGGGAGACGTCCTTAACACAATGTTTGTTGTATGCAGGAATGGGGGTGGGGGTGTGTGGAGAAAGGAGGTTGTATGAAAGAAGAATCAATTATGCCCATGCCTACCAGCAGTTGGATATGGTATAGCAAAGGGTTTCCAGTTCTGGGGTGGGAATTACCTGGAGATTTGGGGGTGGGGGGTGGAGCCTGAAGAGGGCAGGGTTTGGGGAGGGGAAGAAGAAGAAGAAGAGTTTGGGTTTATATCCCCCCTTTCTCTCCTGCAGGAGACTCAAAGGGGCTGACAATCTCCTTGCCCTTCCCCCCTCAAAAACAAACACCCTGTGAGGTAGGTGGGGCTGAGAGAGCTCCGAGAAGCTGTGACTAGCCCAAGGTCACCCAGCTGGCGTGTGTGGGAGTGTACAGGCTAATCTGAATTCCCCAGATAAGCCTCCACAGCTCAGACGGCAGAGCTGGGAATCAAACCCGGTTCCTCCAGATTAGATACACGAGCTCTTAACCTCCTATGCCACTGCTGCTCCTTCAACAGGGTACAAAGTCATGGAATCCACCTTCCAAAGGAGCCATTCTTCTGCAGCTCCCACTGGAAAAACCCCAGGTACAGGCCAAACAGGTTTGTGAGCTCCCTGAGATCGGAGGCCTAGTCCTGGCCTTATTGTTCATAAATGGGCATGAATGAAGGTGGATGGGCAGGGAAGAGGCCTTTCCAAAACCAGCCATGGGATGAGACAAACGCTTAGGAAAATTCCGTTGTTGCTGTTACCGCGCTGCCTGGGTAACTTTTATTCTCCCAGATCAGCCAGCTCTCAGCAGCGCAGAGGAACAGAAACAGGACCCAACACAGCGAGAATGATTGAAAATAAAGAATGAGTTTATTGGGATGCTGACCTATGTGTCAGCACCTCCGCACCCCGGCAACTGCAGCTGCCTAGCAGCTTTACAACAACCTTTATACACTTTCTCCCGCCTGGGAGTCTGGGGGAATACAGGACAGCCTACAACCATTCATCTACAGATACACAGCAACCAATTAGAGTCCGGAGGGCAGTCCCTTCTTGAATTCCGCGGCAGAAGCAGGGCGAGGTGATGACGTAGGCACAGGCGGGAAAAACACAAGAGTCCTATGGGTGCTTGGGGTCAGGAAACGAAACCTAACGACGACGGCACCCTTATCTGCCTGCTGGTGGGATTAGGCAGATGGAGGCTCTTCTTCCGGGGTCTCTTTTGTCCAACGTCCATTCATGGTTTTAGCAAATGAAAGGGACATGCCCAGGTGGAGCAGGGGTGGATTCCTGCCTTGAGCCAAGGAGGTTCCATACAGATACAAACATAAAACATAACTGCAATTCCTACTTTCTATCTAATACAACTTGTTCCTAACTAACTTATAAAGAAAGAAAACATACTTTCACCTTTATTAGAACGTCAGATCAGAAATGGAATCATTCGTTTCTGACTCCGCTGTCATTGTCACGTTTGTAGAATTCCGCGGAAGGCCAGAATTCCAGCTCTCCTCTCACAAAGACAATATGGGCAGGTCCCTTTTTAAAGGAAGGCAAGGGTTGCTTTTTAAATTTCCCCTTAATTAAACTGTGGAATTCAGTGCCACAGGACTAGGGAGGGAAAGGAGCTGAGATGGATTTCAAGGAGATGAAATGGATCCATGGAGAGGCCATATGATTCGCAACCATCCAGGTTGCTTCAGGCAGCCCAGCACCTACTCAGCAAACCACCCCGTAAACACTGTTTGCTTAGCAGACATGGTGATGTGACCTCACCCCATGTTCCACGGAAGACCTGGTGCTTGTGTAACCTCCTACCTGTGGGTTCTGTGGGGCAGAACTTGGAATGAGTTTGCAACAACAATTTTTAAAAACAAAATGGTTTACTTTCTTAACATATAACATCAAACATCAACATTTAACATCACACTTCAAGGTCCTGTTCAGGTTGCATTTTCAAGTCCTTCTAGTTACAGTCTACTGATACTGCCAAGTCCATTTCTTCTTTGCAAGTGGGTTGGCTCCTGAAGACTCCAAGGGCTTGATGAACAGGATTCAACATGATGAAGGTTTCCAGGAGAACTCTCACCCGTTACAACCACAAAAAGAAACCCTGAAACAATAAACTCCAACATTTACAACATAGCAAAAATAAACAACTACCTTCCCAGTAGTTCCCAACAACATTGCAGTTACCTTAACAAGGTGTTAAGGGCTTATACAAACCAAGGTCCAAGTCTGGTAGCCTTGTCTCCTCCAAACTACATGAGCTCTGCAGCCTTCTGCTGCTTTGAGTCTCCACCCCTTTCTGGGTCAACCCATTCTGAGCATGGGGGTTACACTTGCACAGGGGACAACCTTTATCTTTTGAAGATGCTAGGCCAATTGGCCATGCTGGCAGAGGCTGATGGGAACTGTAGTCCATGCACATCTGGAGTGCCATAGGTTCACCACCACAGCGCTAGGGTAATAAGTACTTCCCTCCCACATTTAATCAGAGGACAGACATGCACTACACACCTCTCTCAAGGCTTTGCCTATGCAAAACCGTTTAGCGGCAGAGCGCTCCAGCATTTATCTTATTAAAAGGTGATTAACAACCGTCAGTTTTGACAATGCAGTAGAGTGAGTTCCATTCTCTGACCTGCTAACCAACAAACCAGGCAGAACACCTGCCAAAATGTTTATTTTTTTTTTATCGAGATCAGAGAATATTCTCT
This sequence comes from Sphaerodactylus townsendi, assembly GCF_021028975.2. NCBI lineage: Eukaryota > Metazoa > Chordata > Lepidosauria > Squamata > Sphaerodactylidae > Sphaerodactylus > Sphaerodactylus townsendi. The sequence goes on along the minus strand of NC_059436.1, from coordinate 52,469,143 downwards.
TTATTGAGCAAGATGACAACAACAAAAATACAGGCATGAAAAAGTCAAGACAAATGCTAAAATCAGCAAAGTTCCTAACACTGCTTAGAAGAAGAAGAAGAAGAAGAAGAAGAAGAAGAAGAAGAAGAAGAAGAAGAAGAAGAAGAAGAAGAAGAAGAAGAAGAAGAAGAAGAAGAAGAGGCTGTCTCCTTTCCGTGTGGGAGCTGGCTTCCTTGGCCTTCCGTCCACTGGTGTGTGTGCGAGTGCACAGGCTAATCTGAATTCCACAGCTCAGGCGGCAGAGCTGGGAATCAAACCCGGTTCCTCCAGATTAGATACACGAGCTCTTAACCTCCTACGCCACTGCTGCTTAATCATATTATATCAGCCTCAAGTTTTTTCCCTGGTCTTTTCTGGGCATCCCATTTTCCGTCACGAGATCTCATATTTATAGAAAAATATAAATTGTATCTGACTGTAAATCTGATTGATCATGTGGTTATTATTTAGATAACTGATTGGTTCACAACTAAATATAAGATAATCAAGCATAAGCGCAAATAAGTCAATCAGCCTGTGCATGAGTTATACCCGAGGTCGTTTCCCCACTTACCGGGTCGGTTGCCGCTTCTCGCTTTAAGTCCGTGTTATACCATGGTCCGTTGGCACTCCTTACCATCTGCTGCTACTGTGGCGATAACGTGTCTTTCGGCAGCTCCCACTACAGGTGGCGGCTCGCATAACCCTTGATGCACCACCAGCGCCAAAAGATCAAGCATGTTCCTGCGGCTCCTCTAAACATTGGCGGCTGTCGGTGACCCTCTGGGAAGCCCTGCCTCTCCAGAAATGTCGGCGCTGGAGTATCAGCGAGCAAAGGGTGGTCGGCGAAACGACCAGAGAGATTATGAGGCCAATGTCAACTCTTAACCTCTATAAGAAAACCATTAATCTACATTTTCTGTAACTGGTTCAGTCGACTGTCCAAGATGAAAAACCCCTGAAGCAAATAAAGTTCAGTGACAGCTTCCAAACTCAGCAAGAAAAGATTAGAGGAATCATGGCTACTGCTACACTATTCTGCACACCAGGTTTCAGTGAGCCTCCTCAAAACATTCTGGAAGCATCTTTAGGAGACAAATCTTGGGGTGAGCCTCCCCCAAAAAACATTCTGGGAAGACTAGGGAGACAAATCTCTTCACACTCCATGATGTCCTAAACGTGTCTCACATTTATAATATCTGCCAGGACTTTATTCCTGCCTCAGATGGTTTTCTTTTCCACTTTAGGATGGGATGACCTCAATTACATGGTCAATTCCATGGTTTCCTTTCCAGGGCTTTGTGGATGAAAGGGTTATTTCCCTCACCCACCGAGTACTGTAAAAAAACCCACTTCTGCTCACCAATTCCCCCCCCCCCCAATGCAAACCTGTAATCCGCCTCTCCTCATTGCAGCAAATGTGGGTTTGGTGAGAAACATGGGCGAAGTCACTGGGGCCATTTCATGGTTTGCAGTCTCTCCATCTCTGTTGTTTTCTTCCGGCCTCTGGGCCTCCATCCTTCCCTCCTCCCTGCCAGCCTTTTCCTTTCTCCTCCTCTTTTTTTTCCTCCTTCTTCCTCTCCTTCGCCTCTCTTTTTTCAGCTCTCCAGCCCTGTCTTGCCCTTCTATTTTAATTTTAGGTCTGTTCTTCTTTCCTTTCACTTGTTTTCCTTCCTTCCTCTCTCCCCTTTGTCCTTGTCCATTTTCCTTCCTCCATGTTTGTCTGTCTGTCTCTGTCTGTCATCCTTCTCTGTCTGTCCCCCTCTTCCTCTGTCTGCACAAGGCCTGTGTGTCTCTATCTGTCCTTCCTTCCTTGTCCTTGTGTGCTGTCAGTATCTTCCTTCCTGTCCTTCTCTTCCTTCCCTTCCTTCCTGTGTCTCTCCTGTCTGTCTCTCCTTCCTTCCTTCCTTCTGTGTCTCTCTGTCCTTCCCTTCCTCTCCTTCTCTTCCTTCCTTCTTTCCTTCCTTGTCTGTCTGTGTCATCTGTGTCCTCATCTCCATTCCATGTCTTCCATCTCCTTGTATCTGTGTATCTGTCTCCTTCCTTCCTTCCTCTTCTCTCTTGTCTGTCTGTTCCTTCCCTTCCTTCCCTTCCTTCCTTCCATGTCCTTCCTTCCTTCCTTCCTTCCTGTCTGGTCCTGATCCTTCCTTCCTTCCTTCTTTCCTTCCTTCCTTCCTTCCTTCCATTCCTTCCTTCCATTCCTCTTATCCCCCCCTTTATCCTTGTTTCTCTTCTTTCCTCCTTGTCTGTCTGTGTAAAATGCGTATCTCTCTATCTTATCCTTCCTTCCTCTCTCTCTCTTTCTATATCTCCTTCCTTCCTTCCTTCCTTCCTTCCTCCTTTTCCTTTCCTTCCTTCCTTCCTTCCTTCCTTATCCTTGTTTCTTTCCCCTCCCTTGTCTGTCTGTGTAAGTACGTATCTCTCTATCTAATCCTTCCTTCCCCTCTCTCTCTTTCTATATCTTCCTTCCTTCCTTCCTTCCTTCCTTCCTTCCTTCCTTCCTTCCTTCCTTCCTTCCTTCCTTCCTTCCTTCCTTCCTTCCTTCCTTCCTTCCTTCCTTCCTTCCTCTCCTTCCATACATCTGTGGCAAGTCATATCTCTCTATCTAATCCTTCCTTCCCCTCTCTCTCTTTCTATATCTTCCTTCCTTCCTTCCTTCCTTCCTTCCTTCCTTCCTTCCTTCCTTCCTTCCTTCCTTCCTTCCTTCCTTCCTTCCTTCCTTCCTTCCTTCCTTCCTTCCTTCCTTCCTTCCTTCCTTCCTTCCTTCCTCTTCCCCCTTATCCTTGTTTCTTTCCCCTCCCTTGTCTGTCTGTGTAAGTACGTATCTCTCTATCTAATCCTTCCTTCCCCTCTCTCTCTTTCTATATCACCTTTTCTTTATCCTTCCTTCCTTCCTTCCTTCCTTCCTTCCTTGCAGTTGGGACGGGAACGATGCTGGGACTTCCCCGGGGTGCGCGTCCTGCCGCCGTGCCGGCGCTCGGCCACTTGGGGGCAGTGTTGCCCTTCCTTCGGCTCCGCTTTGCTCCCGGTCTTTGTTAATGGCTTGGAAAGAAACTTTTCTTCTCCGCTCCCCCCCCCCCCACCCTCTCCCCCGCCTTCCTCCTCCTCCTCCTCCTCCTCCTCCTCCGGCTTTCGCTCCGCTGCGGAGAGCGCAGCCGTAAAGTTGCCGGGCTTGCCGGTGCCCCGCATCCTTCTGAACGCAAAGGGCGCCTTTTTAGGAAAGCGGGGGGGCCGCACGCAAGGGGGGGGGGGGCGCCTTTCCTGCCAATCAAGCCCGCGCCCGTCTTGCAGCCTCCAGGGCTGGAAACTGAGTCAGAAACGAATTTGGAACAGATGGGGGGGGGGGAGGGAGGGGGGAGGAGCGGCGTCGATGCAGCGCCGGGCTCGGTTCCCTCTCCCTCCCCCTCCCTCCCTCCCTCCCTCTCGACAGGCAGGAAATCTCTGCAAAGCCTGCAGACAGCAGCGCCGCAAACCGAGGTTTCTTTAATCCAGGGTCACAGCGGCTGCCTTCCTAGTGGTTAGAATGTCCGTCAGGCGAGACCTGGGTTCAGGTTCCCCTGGGCCACGACCTTCTTTATCCTCGGAGTGGCCAGCCTCCCTAGCGATGGCCACACGCACAGATGCTGGGCAAGTTCACATCAGAGAGTCACACTAGCCATGACTACAGCCAGTGTGGTTGAGCAGTGAAGAGCATCCAACTAGGATCCGAAAGAAAGTGAGCAGCCGTGGCGTAGGAGGTGAAGAGCTCGTGTCTCTAATCTGGAGGAACCGGGTTTGATTCCCCGCTCTGCCGCCTGAGCTGTGGAGGCTCATCTGGGGAATTCGGATTAGCCTGGGCACTCCCAAGCACGCCAGCTGGGTGACCTAGGGCTAGTCACAGCTTCTCGGAGCTCTCTCAGCCCCACCTACCTCACAGGGTGTTTGTTGTGAGGGGGGAAGGGCGAGGAGATTGTCAGCCCCTTTGAGTCTCCTGCAGGAGAGAAAGGGGGGGATATAAATCCAAACTCTTCTTCTTCTCTTCTTCTTGTTCAAATCCCCACTCCTGCCACGGAAGCTCTCCGTGTGACCTTCGTTCGGCCAGTCAGATTCTCACGGCCTGGCCTACCTTGCAGGGTTGCTGTGAGGATGCAATGGAGGAGAGAACAGTGTCAGCTGCTTTGGGGGGGGGCCCATGGGGGAGAAGATGGGGCGTAAATCAAATAAATAAAGGAAGCTTCCATATCCAGAGGCAGTAAACCTCTGAAGATGTAACCTCTAGCTGTGGGTTCTGTGGGGCAGAACCTGGAATGAGTTTGCAACAACAATTTTTAAAAACAAAATGGTTTACTTTCTTAACATATTAACATCAAACATCAACATTTAGCATTACACTTCAAGGTCCTGTTCAGGTTGCGTTTTCAAGTCCTTATATTTACAGTCGACTGATACTGCCAAGTCCAATTCTTCTTTGCAAGTGGGTTGGCTCCTGAAGACTCCAAGGGCTTGATGAACAGGATTCAACATGATGAAGGTTCCCAGGAGAACTCTCACCCACTGCAACCATAAAAAGAAACCCTGAAACAATAAACTCCAACATTTACAACATAGCAAAAAAACCAAACAACTACCTTCCCAGTAGTTCCCAACAACATTGCAGTTTACCTTCACAAGGTGTTAAGGGCTTCTAGAAATCAAGGTCCGAGTCTGGTAGCCTCGTCTCCTCCAACTACATGAGGTCTGCTGCCTCGTGCTGCTCTGAGTCTCCACCCCTTACTGGGTCAACCCATTCTGAGCATGGGAGTTACAAAGACTACTACTGGGAGGCCGTGTCAAGGGCTTTGGTGCCCTTTTTGTGACGCTCCAAAGCCGCTGGTTGGTGACTATTTGAATCATGATGCTGGGCCAGATAGACCAGGTCTGATCTAGATTCTCATGCATGCCTCCCTGGACTGACAGGAGAACAGTTTAAAAATGCTAGCTCAACAGAAGCAATTCCCAGCTGCTTTGTTGAATGTGCGCCAGCATGCCCAGGTTTTACACAACTCCCCACATTTTGGTTTCTGACATCCTCTCACACCCCCCAGCTGATCATGGGACTTCCTCCCGGCATCCCTGTCTCTGATGGGCCAAGAGGCTGCGAAGGGCAGGTCTACCGAACCAGCCACGGCTTGTGATCTCACACATTACAAGGAGCCGCAGTTATCACAAGCTGGGCTGAACAAACCAGCTGCAAACCCTGGTTTGAAATGCCAGCCTGCTGCCGCCAGCAAACCTCGGTTCGCTGGACGTTGCACCAAATCAGGGTTTGGCTCAAGCACAGTTCATTGCGATCTTTGAAGGCAGCCTTCGCATCCTGTTGCCGAGATCTTCCCTGTGCAAGTTTAAGCACATTCCACATCGCAAAAGAAATGACATTTCCAAACAAGATCCTACTGTTTGCATTGCTAGGGAGAAACGTTGCTATATTATTACTAGTTTATAGAGTTAGTGTTAGGGTAGTCTGCCTATGTACTACCCTGTTTCCCCGAAAATAAGACATCCCCCGAGAATAAGACGTAGTAGAGGTTTTGCTGAAGGGCTAAATATAGAACATCCCCCAAAAGTAAGACGTAGCAAAGTTTTTGTTTGGAAGCATGCCCATCGAACAGAACACCAGAGCATGCAGTTGTGGAACGGAAAAATAAGACATCCCCTGAAAATAAGACATAGTGCATCTTTGGGAGAAAAAATTAATATAAGACACTGTCTTATTTTCAGAGAAACACGGTAAGCTTAGTTTAGTGATTGCTCTTATTCTTAGGTTAGTTGCTATGCTTACTCATCACCCTACCATTGCTATAGACTGTTTCGATAGAACTAGGCTGTGAGGTTTTGCAGTCTTCGTATTCGAAGAAGCGGTTGCCATCTGTGCAGTGCGCGGGATTTCGCAGGTTTGCACCATTCAGCAGAAACGGTTATTAAAATGGGGCTTGTAAACAACCAGTTGTTAAATGATTTGAATCCCACCACGGCACCTGTGTCTGTGTTTTTTGAACTATTATTGGGTTAGGATTATTGATGTTTTGTTAATTAATGATATTGTCATGTCATTGTGTAATAGTTATTGATATTCATTGGTATTTTGGTATGTATGTGTCATGATTGTTGTTATCTTGTTGATATTGTTACGTTATGTGCTAATTGTTACATTACTGATAATTTTCTTTTTTGTGATGGTGTGCTCTAACTTTGTAGTGTACGATATTACGACCTGCTATTTGGCTGACTCTGTTGCCCATGTCTATTGATGTTTTCCTGTTATATTGTGATGCTTACTGATGTTTGCTAGTACTGATATTGTTATTCATATTATTGTTGTACGCCGCCCTGAGCCCTTGGGGGAGGGCAGGATATAAATTGTATAAACTATAATCTGGCTAGTGAAGGATGGAATTGCATATGCCTGTACGCAGGCTTAGGAAAGATGAAGAGGAAATGTGGAGAGGGAAAGAACAGGAATCAAGAGCTGCCCAGAAGTTAGTTGCAAAGCTTGAAGGCCTTCATACTGTTACCGCCAAGAAAATATAAAAAATATCTTCCTAAGCCTATTGCCAGACTGCACTAGCTAAGGACCAGAGCAAAGAGACCAGTGTTACCCAAAAGTCTACATAGGGCCTGGAAAGGACGTGTATAGGTGGTTGTGCCAATGCTTCAAATGGTTTTCTTCCTGCTTTTATTTCTTCTAAGATTTAGTGTAAGCCCTTCAGTGTTGGATTTATCGTTCGCCTAATGTTTATGCTTATGTCTTAGCCAGGTTTTCCAGTCGATTCAAGGTTTATTAATGTTAGTTTAGGATATTCTTGTTCACATACATAAGGTGTTTTTTATGATACTGTAAGTTCTTTAGGATTGCATCTAATGTTTAAATTAGGAATGTTACTTTAGAACAGTGGTGGCGAACCTTTGGCACTCCAGATGTTATGGACTACAATTCCCATCAGCCCCTGCCAGCATAGCCAATTGGCCATGCTGGAAGGGGCTGATTGGAATTGTAGTCCATAACATCTGGAGTGCCAAAGGTTCGCCACCACGGCTTTAGATATTTGTATCTGTTAGTAAAAGCAGTAGCTTGTAGCAGCTGATATTAAGACCCAAGGAAGTTAGTCCTGGAATTCAGTTTGGACCAACACCTGGTAAATCTCAACACTCAGATCCTCTGAAGATGCCAGCCACAGATGCAGGCAAAACGTCACGAGAGAATGCTGCTAGAACACGGCCATACAGCCCGGAAGCCGCACAGCACCCCAGTGATTCCGGCTGTGAAAGCCTTAGACAATACCTGGTAAATCTCTTTAGCAAAAACAAAGACCCTTTTGGAATTACAAATTGAATCTGATGACGGCACCCCAGACGTCCCAGCCGTTGAAGAACGTGCCAAGATCACCATTGGACCATTTGAACTTTCTTTTGTTGTGGGACTGGAGCCTGGGAGCCTCAAGGCATAACCCAAGGAAGCCACCCATCTGATAACCAGATACCTGGGTGAGTTAACAGCCTCACCCAGTTTTATGAATGGACACTCTCCGCTCCCTGTTCCTGCGCTCTTGTAAAGTCTTGCGGGGAGACGCCTGACAGCGAGATCTCATGGTTCCATTCACAAAGTTGTAACTGTACCTCGCTTTGATGTGTTGATGTTTCTTTATTGTTGCAAGGTAAGGGACCTGCCCCCTTACCTGCCCCCTTGCCCTCTTTTGATCTTCATGTATAAAAGGTCCTGCTCTTGGCTACGGCGGCGCAATTCCCTTGCCTGAGCTGTATCAATCGCTTTCGAATAAAAATATTCCGCTTTCGAAGAGCACCGGCTTCCTGTGCCTCACTACGTTGCCTGAACTAAGATCGCTTAATGTTACCCGAGAAGCAGCGGTAACAATACCAACCACACATGATGGGTCTATTTAGCTCAATTAACACTAATTCGGAAAAGGAGGGACAACCTTTGGCTCTGCCCAGCGACTCGTTCCCATGCAAACTGAGGCACAAGGGCCCCTCCCCCCTCTCCCAGGCGTCTCCAGCACGAATAGCAACAGAGTCTTGGCGGAACGTTTTCATCACGCACTCCTCTGCTCGCTCCCACTTGCCTGTGGCTGTGATTCGGCACAGGAGACAGCTGCTCCTAAAGTCCCTTAGGGGACTCCGACAGAGCCCTTTGCTGGTTATGGAGGAATAAAGGCATTAAAGAGGCCTTTGCTTGTGCCCTTGGCATAGGAGAAGCATAGCAGAAGTCAACCAAAGGACTTAAGAACATAAGAAAGAGCCTGCTGGATCAGACCAGAGTCCATCTAGTCCAGCACTCTGCTACTCGCAGTGGCCGACCAGGTGCCTTTGGGAGCTCACATGCAGGATGTGAAAGCAAGGGCCTTCTGCTGCTGCTGCTGCTCCCGAGCACCTGGACTGTTAAGGCATTTGCAATCTGAGATCAAGGAGGATCAAGATTGGTAGCCAGAGTTCGACTTCTCCTCCATAAATCTGTCCAAGCCCCTTTTAAAGCTATCCAGGTTAGTGGCCATCACCACCTCCTGTGGCAGCATATTCCAAACACCCATCACGCGTTGCGTGAAGAAGTGTTTCCTTTTGTTAGTCCTAATTCTTCCCCCCAGCTTTTTCAATGAATGCTCCCTGGTTCTAGTATTGTGGGGAAACAAACTCACACAACACAACACAAGCCTTTATTGGCATACAAAACAGGACAAAATTTTAAAACACAACAAGGTTTAGAAATGCAGTTAAAATTACTAATTGGGGAAACAAACTCAAAGTTGACTAATGAAGACGTTTTTGACAGTTTATGGATGTACTACTTACCCCACAGCTGTTTACTTTGCAGTGGGTTTTCCCCACTGATTTATATTTAAACAGGGATTCTCTTCTTGCAAAGTGTCCCAAGCTGAGTCACCCTTTTGCCTGCTCACCGCAGGAGCAGAACAGTGGTTAAGAGCACGGACCCTAATGTGGAGGACTGGGGTTGATTCCCCGTTCCTCCACGTGAGCGGTGGATTCTTATCTGGTAAACTGGGTTTGTTTCCCCACTCCTACATTCCTGCTGGGTGCCCTTGGGCCAGTCACAGTTCTCTTCAAACTCTCTCGCCAACCTCACGAGGCTTCTGTTGGGAGAGGAAGCGAAAGGAGTTTGTAAGCCATCTTGAGTCTCCTTACGGAAGAGAAAGGCAGGGAATTCACCCAAACTCCTCCTCCTCCTCCTCCTCCTCCTCCCTACTTTCCAGACAACCTCCATTGAGGGAGTTTTCCTTCTGCCTCCCTCCCCTCCACACTTTCCATCTTTCCCTTCCATGGCAATTTAATAGGCTCTATCACTCCAGTGGTAGATTTTCAGCATTTTTTTTAAAAAAAATGCCTTTCTAATAGTTCTGAAATGATGTCCCCAAGCAACTGCGGTTGTGTAGGTGGGGGAAAGTGAGGAAGAGCGAGAAAACCCGAAGGAAGAGAAATGCACTCTGATTCCATTTGCAAGGAATGCGAAGGGGAAGGGAACATTTGCACTTTACCCGGTTTAAAAAAGCCGCAGGGATACTGCATTGCGTTGGGATCTCTGCGCTTTCCCTGCAAAGGGAGCGAAAAGGTTGTATTGACAGCTGCCTTCAGAAACCGTGGGGATTCTCTGATTTGAGAGTGCAATTTGTGTACCCAAGAATCAAACCTAGTGGGAATGTACACTCAATGCAAAAGAAACCACAAGTGCGAATATGGCCTCGGACTCTGTTTAAAGGCAGGCAAAAAGTCCTGGAGGAAGCAAATTCGGACCTGCAGATTTCTAGTTTCCCGTTCCTTTTCCTAACTGTTCAAGTAATTGTTCCTCTTGGTCCGCTTGCTGAAGTATTTTCTATTGAACAGCTGTGTCATTTGGAAGGCTCAACCCACTGGTGAGAACCAGGGTGGGGCAGGGGTTGGCGAAGACCTGCGGCACCCCGTTTTGAGTCCCCACCCTGCCACGGAAGCTTGCCAGCTTCCAGAGTAAAGAAGCAATCTTCTAACGAGAGATGTTCCTCTTCCACAAAGCTCCAAGGCTGGATTCCTGAGCGTTCTTCTCCCCAACTCCCCTCTCGGCTCCCGAGCTGCTAGACTTTAAGACTGTAGGCCAGCAAAGTTCATGAAATGTGCAACCAGTCATGACAGTAAATATTACCGCAAGCACGTGTGCCCTGCAGAGGAGCGCACATTGCGCACTCCTCAGATTCCCCCCCCCACTCTATAATCTTCCCCCACAGTACAATTTGCCCTGCCGTCTCCTCCTGCTAGTAATATTGATCTTCACTGACGGATGCCCCAAATCCCGCAAAACACCAGCCTTTTCATCAGTCAGATCGCAGCATGTTGCGCTCATGCAAAAGACGGGCGGACACAGAAGCGTTCCAAAATCTTATCGAGTCAATCTCGCTTCCGGAAATGTTCTGGGAAGTAGGCATAGTCCCCAAATTCTCCAGATCCTGTTTTCTCCCCGGGTTCTGGAGTTCCCTAACGACATTTTCTTGTTAGAGTTCTAGAGGTATGAAGAATTCCTCACTCTTTTGATTTGTATTTCCAGACGTTAGGGAAAGTGATGTGCTGTCTGATGTAGATTTCAACTCTTCCCATTCAACGCATCCTAGTTGTGCGCCCACCCCGTTAGTTATGTGCTCAGACACACTGCAAAAACCAAAAAACAAACAAAAATACCAAACTTGGTACAATTATATGGTCCTAGCCCAGTGATGGCGAACCTATGGCACGGGTGCCAGAGGTGGCACTCAGAGCCCTCTCTGTGGGCACGTGCACCCAGAGTTCATCATGTATGGGTCTCGTGGGCCCTATTTTAAAATGTACTTGTTTTAAGATTTGTATGTTTTTTGTATGATTTTGTGATAGGGCGGTATAGCAAGTTTAATAAATAATAAAATAATAATAATGTGGGGGGGGCGGAAAATCACACACACCCCCACACACACACATCTAGGCTGTCCTGGGCACGATCTTTTACTTGGGAGTAGGCTTGGTTGCTGGCAATGGGGCTTGCTTTTGAGTAAACCCTCCTAGGGTCGTGATTCACCCATTCAAAGTGTGGCACGGTTGCTTCACCAAGCTTACTCCTGAGTAACGGGCACCTCAAAGCCAACCGTATTTTCTAAACTAAAACCTCAGTATTCAGATTAAATTGCCGTGTTGGCACTTCGCAATAAATAAGTGGGTTTGGGGCTGCAATTTGGGCACTCGGTCTCGAAAAGGTTCGTCATCACTGTCCTAGCCATAGGAATAAGGGAGATTCATGGCATTTCTTATCATTAGGAAATTAGGATTTATATTTTTAGTGGTAGAATGTTTTAAATTATATATGTTAAACGATGGATATGATGTTTACTGTGATCAAGAGCAAGCGGTTATCTCTGTTACAACTAACCAAGCTATTGGGCACCATAGTGGCCACCGTAGATGCTATATAGTGGGCCTGGCTACTCCTCTGACCCCTGCAATGGCCCCTTCGCCCACTCTAGACCAACATCATGAACAGCAGGGACAGAAAGATCTACGTCCCAACAGAGGTGAAGGTAGCTCTGCAATGGTGGGTGGTGCCCAGGAACGGAACCGTCTTCAGGGGAAAGTCTTTCATATGAAAGACCAAGTTCAGATCTTTACAGATGCCAGCCTTGCGGGCTGGGGAGCAACCCTGGAAGAATCCAGGGGATATGGTCCCGAGAGCAATCAGGGCTTCCACCAATTCTAGAGATCAGAGCCATATTTCTGGCCAATCAGCACTTCCAACCTCATGTGCCCTCTTAAGGGTCAGAGCTTTTATCTAAGGCGTCCCTAAGGAGCCCTTCACCATCCTCTGACATTAACCCCCCCAAATGGCCAGGTGGCTACTGGGGAATCTACCAGAGGGATCCGGAGCAACGTTAGCAAAATCATGCAGAGCACACATCTTCATCACAAAGGGAGGAAAATGCTTATTTGACCGAAGCTTAGCCCGTTCCTTCCTTCGCTGATTCTCAAAATAAACTGGAACAGGGAAAACATTTTTAGCACCTTCCTGGATATGAAAAAAATTCGTTGCCTGCGAGTCTGTGAGGTGGGGAGGTAGATAAGCCCTCTCTTGGGACTGATTCCTGAAGGCCTAGCGCTGCAGTGGATTTAATGAGGAGGTTCTGGAGATCCTCCTACTTTAAAAAATCTAAGGGATTGCTCCAGCAGTTCCACTGGGGACCTCTCCTCATCAGAGATAAACTCCATATCTTCTCTTTCTTCCCCTTCACTGGGTAGGATGTAGAGCCTTGAATCTCTCTTCTTTGGGAAGCTGCAGATAGCAGAGAGACCAGCTCTGTTGAAGAAGTCCCCCCACTCATTTTCTTACCGTTGCAAGGCAGTTTGGGCGGGGAAATGGGTTACCCTTCCTCAAGCAGCTGAAGGGCTTTCCAAGGGAGGAAGGGAGAGAGGAGACAGATGGAAAGAATAGAGATGAGGCAAGTCAGAAGTATAGTTAGAAAAGGATTTAGAATGCAAAAAAAATTCAAAGGACAGAGCCCAGCTCTGGTGCTGTTCTCCCTATATGAGGGAGGAAAAGAATCGAGGAAGGGGACTCCCACCAGGGAACAGGAAGTTCGAAGAAAAAAATCTTCCTGCCTCCTTATGGGAAGGGTTGGGAATCACCCATTTGCAAGATGTCTTCCTGCTCAGTGGAGAAAAGGGAGGACAGGCAACCTCTCTGAGGCCGTTTCCGCACGGCCATGGAGGCGCCTCCACGCCGGCAGAATTCTCGCCGGCGTGGAGGCGGAGGCCGTTCGCATGGAAGCATGCGGGCGGCCTCCAGACAGGCCGGCAGACGGCAGGCGGCAGGCGGCTCCGCACGGAGCCGCCTCTTCCCCCTTCCCCGTCCCACTCACCGTGTCCCCGTCATCAGCCTGCTGGCCGTCGCAGCGCCGCCCACGCTGCCCTCCGGCCTCCAGGGGTCAGAGGACAGCGTGGGCGGGGCTTCAACAGCCAGCAGGCCGACGACGGGGAAATGGTGAGTGGAACGGGGAAGGGAAACAGCGTGTTCCCGGCGGTGCTGTTCGCACCGCGCTGCCGGGAACACGCTGTTGAAGGAAAAACAACCCTTTAAAGGGTTGTTTTTCAGGGCGGCTTGACGCCGCCCTGGGGGAGAGGGAGCGGAGTCAGGTCGGCGCTGCTGCAACGCCTGTGCGAATGGCTCCCTGGGGACGGCGTTTATCCCGTCCCCAGGGCGCCATTAATGGGCCGTGCGGAAACGGCCTGAGGCTCATTCCGCACATGCAGAATAATGCACTTTCAAACTGCTTTCAGTGCTCTTTGAAGCTGTGTGGAATGGCAAAATCCACTTGCAAACAGTTGTGAAAGTGGTTTGAAAACACATTATTTTGCGTGTGCGGAAGGGGCCTAAATGGTTGCACAGAAACAACAAGGAAATTGGGGGGGGGGATGGTGGCTCAGGTAGGGATATTCTGCAGGAGGAGAACCCATGTGTAAACAAAAAACTGCAGGAAAGCCCCACTGTGAGGCAAACAGCCGCAGAGTAAGGAGTGCGTGCATAAAAGATGGGGGAAAACAGGGTAATTAGATTTTTAGTCATCAGAGGGTAAGCCATCTCTACTTAGCCCCTCTTTGTATCTAATGTATGCAGGAAAAATGTTTCGAATGATCAAGCCTTGTGGTTTAAATTCCGAGAAAGAAGAAATGGTGTACGTTGACCGAAGTTCTTTAATTTAAATGGGATTTTTTTTTCTTGATGGAGAATCTGAGCTACCTATCTATCTCTAATCATTCAGAATCAACATTTATGATCAGAGTCTCAAAGAGAGAGGGAAAAAATTCCTTCCTGTTTGGATAACAATCCTGTCCCACCTTACAGGAGCGACGTAAGGATTGTGTCCATGAAGAACACTGAGTAATGTAAGCACTCTATAAATTCTAAGGACTCGTTACTATTCCTGCCAAATGCAACTCTCTTTCGAAGCAGCTGGCTATTTCCCGGTTCTTAATTTTTTGTTTTTATTTATTGTATTTATTTTTCGATTTGTAGGTTGTCCCGGCCCTCAAAGGCTCAGGGCAGCTTCCAGAGATACATAACACAATCCGTGCTGGACATGGCAACCTAAGCAGTGGTGGGATCCCAAAATTTTAGTAACAGGTTCCCATGGTGGTGGGATTCAAACTGTGGCGTAGTGCCAATGGGGCACGGCGGGGGTGAGGACGGGCATTCCTGGGGCGGGGCATTCCTGGGCGGGGCTGTGGCAAGGACGCAGCCGCTGCGCCGGTCCTTGGGCGGAAAACGAATGCACGCAGGCACAGGCTGCCACGCACGCCGGGGCACCTCCTGCTAGGCTGCTTCAAGTTCTGCGCGCTGCTGCTGAGAGGAGGGGCGTAACTAAGGCAAAAATCAGGTGACAAAATCACCCATTAGTAACCCCCTCTTGGCACACACAAATAATTAGGAACCTACTCTCGGGAACCTGTGAGAACCTGCTGGATCCCACCTCTGAACCTAAGCATTTAAAACAGTCTAACTAAGGGAGAGGAAAAGTATAAGGGATGAAGGAATAAGACAAGGCAACAGACAGGAGCCCGGGGAGCCAGCTCTGTTGGAAATGACCACTGCTGGCTGGTGGAATAGCTCCATCTTACAGGCCCTGAGGAACTGTGACAGCAGCTAGGAATAGGATGAGCCCAGTGGTGTATGGCCTATATAGGGACATGGGGTCACCCATGTCCATGAGCGCATGCCTTTTGGCTATGGGGGGGGTGCCCAGCACCCCCCATGACCAAAATGGCGTGTGCCCCAGCCACATGCCACTGAGCCCTGCCTCTCTATAGACCGGCCCAGGAGTGGCTGTGGTGCCCACTTGGGCCGCTTGCCACCACTGAGCCCCTCCCCCCGGCCCTGGGGATGCCAGGAGCCGGCCTGCATGGAGGCTGGGGGCGGGGCTCAGTGCCCAAGCCACGCCCCCGAGACCCACTTCCGAACGCGGGGTGGGGGCACCCGGAGAAGGAGCAGCAGTGGCGTAGGAGGTTAAGAGCTCGTGTATCTAATCTGGAGGAACCTGGTTAGTTTGTGTTCTGAAACCTGGCTAAGACGGTAGTGGGGATTCGACCCTAGTCGTTAATGCAATGGGATTGTGCGCTCAGTGTGAAGGAGGCCACAAGTACGAAAATAGCCTTTGGTCATCTGTTCTGTGACTGGGTTCTGAGGCGATAAGCAACGGCTTCACAATTTTCAGACGACCCAGAATACTTTTTTGTGAAACTCTGTCACTGCTGGAAGGTCACCTGGTGCACCAAAAGATTGTCGCATGTGACCCAATTCCTGTTGACAAGCGAGGGATCTGCTGCCTCAACCAATCCCAACACACACTGAAAAGTAGAAGAAAAAGAGTTTGGATTTATATCCCCCCTTTCTCTCCTGCAGGAGACTCAAAGGGGCTGACAATCTCCTTGCCCTTGTCCCCCTCACAACAAACACCCTGTGAGGTAGGTGGGGCTGAGAGAGCTCTGAAAAGCTGTGACTAGCCCAAGGTCACCCAGCTGGCGTGTGTGGGAGTGGACAGGCTAATCTGAATTCCCCAGAGAAGCCTCCACAGCTCAGGCGGCAGAGCTGGGAATCAAACCCGGTTCCTCCAGATCAAAGTGCACCTGATCTTAGCCACTGCTCTTAGCCACTACGTAACTACGCCACTGTATGCACCAAGGAACAGCTGGAGAAAATAGCTGCTTTGGACGGTAAATTATGTGCCATCATACTCTACCCTCCAAAGTGTCCCCCCCCCAAGCCCCACCCTCCCTAGACTCACCCCCCAAAAAAAATCTCCAGGAATTTTTTAACCCAGAGTTGCCAACCCTAATAATAATAATAATAATAATAATAATAATAATAATAATAATAATAATAATAATAAGAAGAAGAAGAAGAAGAAGAAGAAGAAGAAGAAGAAGAAGAAGAAGAAGAAGAGTAATTTGGATTTATAACCCCCCTTTTTCTCCTGCAGGAGACTCAAAGGGGCTGACAATCTCCTTGCCCTTCCCCCCTCACAACAAACACCCTGTGAGGTAGGTGGGGCTGAGAGAGCTCCGAGAAGCTGTGACTAGCCCGAGGTCACCCAGCTGGCGTGTGTGGGAGTGCACAGGCTAATCTGAATTCCCCAGAAAAGCCTCCACAGCTCAGGCGGCAGAGCTGGGAATCAAACCCGGTTCCTCCAGATTAGATACACGAGCTCTTAACCTCCTACGCCACTGCTAAGATCTCTCTTATTGTCAAGCGATCCATACAGTTTGCAGACATTATTTTTTTAGTAATCCTTACAATAACCCAGTAAGGTGGGACAAAGGTGGGAGAAAAATTAATGCCCTTGTGGTAGGATAATGTCCTTGTCAGACACGTATCAGCTGACTGGCTTCCTTCTCTTCCTCGTCTTACCCTCCTGGAATGTTATCAGAGAGATGCCAAAGAATTCCCTCCTTCCTTCCAAGTGTTGTTAATTTTCCTGTTCAAATTAGTTATTATTGGGTTACTAAATGGGTTCTGTTGAGTTCAGATTATGATTGGTTATTATTGGAAAGTACCCTCCTGCTCTAAGACTGCACACGGCAGGGATGCATTTTTTTTTAAGGCAAGCTGTAATTCCTAGCAATAGAAATGACGGGGCTGCAGCCAGTCTCCAAACACGATCCTCGGCTACGGAAACTCTTCCCCACGCCTTTGGAAAGTCACAAGGGAAACTGGGGTCTTCCTTGCGTCTCTGTGTGTGTGCGCCTGTGTGCAGCCGAACACTGCTAATCCTGAGGCCGCTGGATGATATGGGGCAGGGAAGACTTCAGGTGGGACCGGCAGCCAGAGAGTTGATAAGCTGGGCATTGGGCTGACATCTCGGCATCCCGCACGCTGTTTCCAAGCAACGACAGCCCTTGGCCTTTCCTCCCCTCCCCTGGGCAATGAGGGAAGGAAGTGGGCAGGAAGGAAGTGGGCAGAGAATACACAGCCTTGGAATGCGGCAGTCTCAGGCTGAGGAGAGCCCCTGGAGCGCCCTAGCATTAATGCACATGCGCATTGATATAGATGCACTATGGACAAGGCGCACTGAAAAGGATACCACAGCATGATGCCTTAGCATTAATATACATGTATTTACGCAGAGATGAACTAGCAGAGGCGTACCAGGGGTAAATGGCGCCCGGAGACAAATTGTCTCCGGGACGCCCCCCACCACCCAGACCCGCCCCTGATGCCCCCAGACTCCACCCCCACTGCCCTCGACCCCGCCCATGTCACCATGGGCATGGGCTAGGGTACCCACCCCCCCAGACTTTCCCAGCCGGCAGCCGGCAGCCCCTTCTGATCTCCCCTCCGGGCAGGCCAGAAGAGACTGCAGTCCCGGCCTCGGAGATCTTTTATAAGCACTGAGGCCAGGGGGTGGGCTTGGGGAGCAGGAAGGGGTGGGACTTCCTGTTTCCCAAGCCCCACCCCCGGCCTCCCTAAGCCCCACCCCAGCCGGCAGGGGGGGAAGGAAGGGAGAGGGAAGTCCACGGTGGGGTTGAGGGTGCTTGGAGGCAGCAGGAAGTCCTGCTGCCTCGTTTTTGCATGCCTCGGACAGGGTCGAGGCACGTGACGACGAGACAGCAGGACTTCCTGGTCACGTGGGGGGCCAATTTTGCGTCCCCCATGTGACCAGAAGAGTGGTGCCCAGGGACAAGGGGTACCCCTTGTCCCTAGGCAGATATGCCACTGTTAACTAGAGCAGGGGTCTAGACCAGTGGTGGCGAACCTTTGGCACTCCAGAAGTTATGGACTACAATTCCCATCAGCCCCTGCCAGCATGGCCAATTGACCATTCTGGCAGGGGCTGATGGGAATTGTAGTCCATAACATCTGGAGTGCCAAAGGTTCGCCACCACGGGTCTAGACCGACCGTTTTGAGCTAGTAGGCCCATTTGAATTCTGACATGGCGTGGTGGGCAAAACAACAAAATGGCGGCCACAAAATGGCTGCTGCAGGAGATGGAGTCAGCCACAAAATAATTGTCACAGCTTAACTTCAGTCACCATGCTTGTGCTGTGTCAGTGTCAGGGGGATGCCTAACTGAATAAATAAAATGCATTCTTGAAACTATGTAATTACCAGATACAACCAATCAATGTCTCTTTGATATATGTAACCAGCCTGTTATATGCTACCACTGCCATCCATGCATTCTTTCCTTGACCTATGCTTTGTGGTTTTGCATGCTTTGTGGTAAAGTAGGCATCCCCTGCATCCCCTGTCCCACGAGAAAAGAGTTGCAACTGTTATCTTGTTGTGGGCAGAAGACCAGGTGGCTCCTTCACTATCTGTTACTGACCTTGGGGCAGTCTCGGCTCCAGAGGCTGCCTCTGGGAAGCTGGGCGGGGGGTATTTGTTAGGAGATATACAGGTCTGCAAATACCAGTGTCTTTAGAACCGGTTTTGCCAAGTATGATGCTTTGATACCTCCTTAATAAATGCTGCTGATTGATATTTCAGAGTCCGTTTTATTGGCTCGAGACCTAACAGACAGCGGGTGCAGCCAAAGTAGCATCTTTAAAAATCTCCAATCGAATCTCCATTAATCAATCAGAAGGCAAAATCTGGAGAACCAGGTTCAATTCCCCACTCCTCCACATGAGCGTCAGACTCTAATCTGGTGAACTGGATTTGTTTCCTGGTTCCTCCACATAAAGCCTGCTCGATGACCTTGGGCCAGTCACAGTCCTTTCAGAACTCTCTCAGCCCCACTGACCTCACAAGGTGTCTGTTATGTGGATAGGGAGGGAATGGAGTTTGTCAGCCACTTTGAGACTCCTTCTGGTTGAGAAGCGCAAGGTATGAAGAAGAAGAAGAAGAAGAAGAAGAAGAAGAAGAAGAAGAAGAAGAAGAAGAAGAAGAAGAAGAAGAAGAAGAAGAAGAAGAAGAAGAAGAAGAGTAGTAATTTGGATTTATAACCCCCCTTTTTCTCCTGCAGGAGACTCAAAGGGGCTGACAATCTCCTTGCCCTTCCCCCCTCACAACAAACACCCTGTGAGGTGGGTGGGGCTGAGAGAGCTCCGAGAAGCTGTGACGAGCCCAAGGTCACCCAGCTGGCGTGTGTGGGAGTGCACAGGCTAATCTGAATTCCCCAGATAAGCCTCCACAGCTCAGGTGGCAGAGCTGGGAATCAAACCCGGTTCCTCCAGATTAGATGCACGAGCTCTTAACCTCCTACGCCTCTGCTGAACCCGAACTCTTCTTTTTTAATGCCATTGGAGGCTGCCATTTTTTCCAGCGAAGCTGATCTTTGCAGTGTAGAAATCAGTTGTCATTCCAGGAGATCTTTAGACCACAGCTGGAAGTTGGTAACCCTTCGAGTGGAGCAGGGCCAGTCCACATCTTGTGGCCTGGCCTACCTTAGAAAGGGCAGGCCTGGGATAACTCCAGGATAACCCCTACATTTAAAAAAAAAAAAACGAGGGAGAGTGAGCTGCAGAAAATTAATCATAAATACTGCATTTGAATCTGGTTTTATAAAGCCTCAGTTTTCATAAGGGAACTATTTCATGGATTAATTGTGTTCCCTTCAGCTCAGTTTGCAGATCTGTTGGCTTTAATTAGCAAACAGACTGGGGAGAGGGGAGAGGAACGCTTCCCGCTGCAGAGCATGTAGGAAGCTGTTTCTCAAAACCACCTTTCCGCCGGCTTAAAAATCTGCTGTGTCTCTGCCGCTTTGCAAGATCAGTTCCCTGTAAATAAAGAAACGGTCTCGGCTCAAAAACATCTCCTCTCCGACGGAGAGGCTTTGAATGTCAGAAAAGACAGAATCCCTCTTGTGGTTTAATTGCTGAGTTCACAGAACTCGCCCGGGAATGACTAAGAAGGCAACTCCTACGCAGGCAAATGAGATCACTCGGACTTGTGCAATCGGAAGTGGCTGCGCAGAAACGGTTGACCTTTCGGCCTGGAGAGGCTCTTCTTCCATCTTGCGAGGAAATGCAAGGCAGGCTTTAAAGAGCTGTTTGCCTGGTCACCTAGGACGAGTAAATATCATCGCCCAGGTGACCAGGTGCGCTAAACTTTTAAAACCTGGTCAGAGTTTGTTGCGCTGGATATGGAGCAGCAGTGGCGAGGAGGCCAAGAGCTTGTGTATCTAATCTGGAGGAACCGGGTTTGATTCCCAGCTCTGCCGCCTGAGCTGTGGGAGGCTCATCTGGGGAATTCAGATTAGCCTGTGCACTCCCCACACACGCCAGCTGGGTGACCTTGGGCTAGTCACAGCTTCCTCGTGAGCTCAGCCCCACCCACCTCACAGGGTGTTTGTTGTGGGGAAGGGCAAGGAGATTGTAAGCCCCTTTGAGTCTCCTACAGGAGAGAAAGAGGGGATATAAATCCAAACTCTTCTTTCTTCTCTAAAAAGACTGAACAGCAGCAAAACTTGATGGGTTTGGGGCACATTTGTTTCTTTCTTTCAAAATTCCATTCTTCTCCTCGTGGGGGCCCAAACTAACGACATAATTATCTCCTCCACTTCTATCTTCACAACAGCCCCTGTGAAATAGGTTAGGTCGGAAGTGTGTGTGATCGGGCCAAGGTCACCCAGAAAGCATTTCCATGGGACAGGGGGGGGTTCGAACCCTGGGTACCCAAGATTCTGGTTCAGCCCTCTAACTACTAGGGCTACATTGCCTTGAAAGCGTGTACCTTGAAAATCTTGCTAATCTGTAAGGTTACTGGACTCATATCTAGGTGTTCTATCAACAGACCATCTGAAAAATGGCTTTCGAAGTTTGTGAGAAGAAGAGAGAAGAGTTTGGATTTATTACCTCCCCCCCTTCTCTTATAAGGAGACTCAAAGGACTGACAATCTTCCTCCCCGCCCCCAACAAACACCCTGTGTGGTGGGTGGGGCTGAAAGAGTCTTCAAGAAACTGTGGATCACCCAAGGTCACCCAGCTGGCTGGTGCGGGAGTGCAGAAGCTAATCTGATTCACCAGATAAGCCTCCACAGCTCGCGACAGAGCTGGGAATCAAACCGGTTCCTCCAGACCGAGGACCTTTAACTGGAGATGCTGTGAATTGGCAGAATGGAAAGCCTGTGCTTTACCACTGAGCTACGTCTGTGGGGAAGGTGGTATGGTACTCAACTGTAGGGATGCACTGCTGACCCAGCAGCACCGTAGTAGAGCTGGCACACCGGTGCTCCTATCGCCTCTGGTCGCATTCCTCCCACCCTCATCCCCCGATGAGTCACAGGTCATGAACTACCTTGGCTTCACAACCACCGGGTGTCCCGGACAAGGGACAATGGCCTTGCCCCCAGGTGAGGATTAGGCCCAGACGCTGATGCTTCTCTCCTCAAGACGTATATGCCAGGTGAGATCATGCATCACATGATGATCTCTCAGTCTCCCCGCCTCCCAGAATTCCCTGCTCCGCCTTCTTCTACACGCCGAATCATAATAAAAGGTGCCAGGAACCAGCACGCAGAGTCGCCAAACACGGGACAATTGGGCTCCTGCTGCTGGCGCTTCCACTAGATGAAATCACCGCTCGCTCGCTTCTACGCTGACCTCGTGGCCGACTACAAGTTGGTGCCAAACCCGGAATCCTCAACCTCCACCCTGCTCACCGGCCGCTTGGAAAGGGCCGCTGGGTACCGGGAAGCCGGACGGGCGCATCCAGGGGACTCCCCATTTCGTATCGCCTGTCCGCTGGATCGGCGCGATCCAGGGACCCGAGTCCTAGGACACTCTCTCGTCCGGACGGAACACCGTGAGTATGGGAGCTTGCAAAGCAGGGCTTATGACAAGCACGTTAACGGTCCAAAGCGCTAGCGAAACGCCGGCAGGGTCCCCAGAAGAGAGGGGAGCTGGCGCGAAATTGGTCGGTGAGATTGAAGCTCAATGTCCATGGTACCCGGAGGGGGACATTGAATCTTAAGGATTGGGAAAACATCGGGCTTAACTCTTCGCACAGAGCCGGTGTCACTGCTACTGACGTGGAGACAATGCTATGTCGCCATCAGCCTGCAGACCTATGGCTCCCTTTGCTGTAGGTCAGCCTCCTTTCGATCTTTCAACTTCAATTTCACCCCCGAATTTTCTTCAAACTGGACGCTTCGTCCCTCATTCTGCCCCCCCATTGCTTCCCTGCCTCCTCTTCAATTCTCCGCGTCGGCTCGGCTTCGCTCCTTGTCTCGCCTCTTCATTTTCTGAAGCCATAGCACCTCCGCCAGCGCCATCGCACGTCGCTGGTTTCAAAACCTCGCAGAACGATTAACCACGACTTGCGAAAAGGAAACCTTGACGGAAGACGATGCCGATATCCTCGCTTTATGCCCCGCTCACTTCCACGGATACCGAGGGGAGGATGGCATTGTTCGGGCGGGTTGTCGAAAATCGCCTGCCATAATATCTCAAATTAAGCTCCCGAAAGCGGCGGACGAGGGAGTCACCAGCCCCTATGTGAGAGGCATGCTGGAAGCAGTCGCGAAGGAATCACCTAATGGTTCCGGATGACTGGAAGACCACCTTTCGCATGCTTTTGAGCCCTGCACAATTTGTGATCTGGGAAAGCTGAAGTTCCGCCAGCAGTGTGTGTCGCTAGGAAGCCGCTTCGGGCGGCTTCTCACAATCACTGCTGCTAACTTTACGGCTTCATGCCTTCGCCAACCCTAACGATCAGATTACACCTGCCAGAGGCCACCCTTACGTCGCCAAATCGTCGCTTACAAAGGCGTTTGTCAAAGGTTCCTAATGCCGCCAACCAACCCAAAGTTTCTCCACCATCCGACAAAAACCCCAAGAGCTCCTACTAATTTGTGAACAGGCTCCAGGAGGCTCTTAAGAGGCAGGTAGATAGCGAGGAGGCCCAAACGAGCTCCTCATGCCGGCCAAAGAGAACGCCTCCACTGAGTGCCGAGAGCAATCATGGGCCCAGGCAAGGATCCTGAACTGGTCAGCCATGCTTATAAGGCTGCCAGGACATCGGATCCTCTGCCCACCAGCTAGCCTCCCCTTGCCGCAGCACTTCCACCGGCCAGGACAGCCCCGTGATTACCACTCGCGGCAGGTCAGGACACTCGGAGGGAGTGTAGGCAGTCTCGGCCGGGGCCTACAACCCGATGGAGGAGGGTCCTCCCAGAGAGACGCAAGGCCCCTCGAGGCCGCCAAACCCGGATGCCCCCCGGGTGCCAGAAAGGCTTCCACTGGAGAAGCCGACTGCCCGCCGGGAAACTACCGCGCATCTCCCCAGCCCAGGACCAAGGGGGAGAGTACTAGAACAGGCCCAAACACCAAGACCCACACCTAAGCCACCCCCCCCCGCGTGGCATCTCGCCACGCACCCAGCCCATCTCCTTCAAGTTCCCGCACGAGGTCCTTCCTCGCTGTCTCAACCCAGTATGGCGCACCCCATCCCTGGTCACCGGGACCATTGGGCTGGTGCTGCCAAAGGCCTCCGCCGCTGAGCAGGGATTGTTCATCATCCCCGGAGTAATTGACTCCACGCACCAGGGACCCATCCATCTCCAAGTCTGGACTAACATCCCGCAGGGGAGTTGCCCAGCGAACCAGCGGCGCCGCAGCTGATCCCTCTGCCCCATGCGCTGCCCGCTGCGGGACACAAATAAAGGCCACACGAGCCCTGCAGCCACTGAAGCAGCCAATACTACCATCGCAGCGTGGAAACACTCCATCGAAGCTCCACCGTATCTGGAGCTCTTCACCGCGGAGGGGTGTCCTGTTCAAGGGCCTGGTGGACACCGCACTGATGCACGTCATCAGAGCAGCCGAAAGTGGCTCGACCAGTGGCCAACCGAGACCTGTCCCATTATCTGTGGAAGACAAACCGCTGAGATCGAGCATCCGGGCCCGGCCACGGCCCCTACAGCTCCAGGGCTCTGTTTTGCAGCCGCCAGTCCGCTTCCCATCGCTCTGGACATCCATGTCAATCTCTGGGAAGGGACCTCATGAGCCAGGTCAAAACGCATTCTAGTCTGGGATGGATAAACTCCATCACACAGATCATAGATCCTAATTGTGCCTTCAACTCATCCTCAACTTCCGCAGAGAGAAACTACTCCCTCTTTTCCTTTTTCTTCCCTCTATTTTTTTCAACCAGCAGAGGCGGAGGGCCAATTGGCTGACTGGCCTCTCCCTGGATTAAAACCCCAACGCCCTACGCCCAGCACGTGCCAGTCCCAGCCCAGTTAAGGAGGCCAAGTCAGCCACTATGCCCCTAACAAACCTGTTTGGCTTGTGGCTACCATCGCCATGCTTAATAAACTCTCTTTAAGAGTGGTTTCGTGCCAGGCAGGCCTGGGGTCAAGGGGATGCTGCTGCACCAAATTCACACACAAACCTGTGTGGGTTGTGGTTGCCCAGCGCCTGGCGGCTGTGCAAGGCCAGCGCTATCGGGCCGCCTCAAGGAGTGGTTTCGGGCGGCTGCAATTCCCAAGATAATTCGATTACAAATTCAGCACCATTTCCAACCTCTTGGCATTAACCACCAAGGTCATGTGCGGCTATTTCCCCTGCAAAGCCCCTTCTGTGTGTGGAGTTTACCCCTAATCGCCTGATTGCCTTGTCCCCTGGATGCATCCATCACCCAAAAAACGCATCCAAACCCTCTTTTATGTTGCAAATTAGCATGCATACCCACAATTCCCAGGGTCCACTTTGCCCCTCCTCCCTCGAGGCTCGGACTCTTGCTTGGACGCACCCTGATTCCCCTGAAGCCAGCTTCCATCAGGATCGCTTACCCTCCGCCTCTTCCTGTCAAAACACCCAAAGAAAGAGAGGGGCGGCCCCAGTAGATTCTGCATTAAAAGCAACCGTTACACAGGCTGCAAAATAAGCTCGTCGCCTTATATCAAACACTAAACCCAACAAAACTTGACTTTGACCTCTCGGGCCATCAGCTCTCCAAGCCTGGGTGGCGGACCTCGCCCCTCCTATAACCCTGGGAAGGGTGTGTTTCAGTCCTTCTTCCTACAGATCTCCGGTGGATCCCGACCGCCATGACAGGCCAGCCCATGGAATGGCGCCAGGAGGAAATCAACCCCATCCCGGAGATGGAACAAATCTCTCTGGAGGATCCTCTCAGCCCCAGCTGCCTTCAACGGAACGTACGCCACACGACACCCAGACGGTCCAAAGACCCGATGACCTGGGAATGTCAAAGCAACCGCCAGCCAAGCTCAGGAGTCGCTGCGCCAGCAAGGCCACCCCCGAGACGCCTCGAACCTCTCAGCACTTCTTGCAATCATCACTGCCAACTCGGCGGCCACCATCCTTGCCTGCTCTGCTGCCTCCTGCCGGTGGCAGTCGGCCACCCCTGACGAAGCTTTGACCAGACCAACATCTGGGAGCAATTTGCTGCCGCTGCCAACGTTGGCCCTTCTGCCTGGGCCAGTACTCTCCAGGGAGTCGGAGCCTGCTAAGCTCCTGCCTGCTCCCCATTTGCAAAGCTCCCTGGAGACTTCCTGCGAGTCTGGCTTTAAGCCCCTTTATGAATGCTTCATCCATCAAGTACTCTATGAGCGCTTGACTGGGGCCCTTCGTCCAAAACCTCCCCGCCGGGCGCCCTTTGTCACCAAGACTGTCGCTAATCACAAGTCCAAACACTCCAGTGCCCGCATTCTCCGGGCGCTGCAAGACAAGAAACCTAATTCGCCCATTCACCGCCTCGGGCAGCTGGAACTGCACACGCATCGAGGACATTCCCCGCAGGACACGGGAACATCTTGCTCCCAAAGGGTTGGTTCTGGACTTGCGGGAGAGAACTTTCAACTACATCCTGCACCGGCTTTCTGTCGGGACTCTCTGTTGCCTTAGCCTCACCATCGCCCTGCCTCAGGCTCCACCCCAGGAGCCCGGCGCCGCCGCCCGCTTCTGCCCTCGACCCTCTTGCCGGAGCGATGCGTTGCTCCTCTCCGGCGGAGTTCGCCTCTCGACTTCCTAGTGGAGTCCCCTCGGACTGCTTCTTACAACGCTAAGACCATTGGCCGCTGGCCTGTGGCTCCTTGGCGGTCCATTAACTTCTACCTCCATTGCTCTGGATGCTCTGGCCTCCGAAGCAGCAGGAACTTCATCAAGCGACTTTTTTAGATAATCGTGTCGCTATTGATTATTTGTTGTTATTGCATCCACCAAGGTTGTGAGAATGTACATGATATGTGTTGTTTTAATCTTTCTGATAATTCCCATTTGATTCATATGAAAGTGCGTGAACTGCAAGCATATTGTATCTAATCTGAAGTATGACGTTCTACCCCACTGGTGGTCAGCCCTCTGGAGCTGGCTACCGGGGATGGTTAAGTGCTATTGTACAGCTCTGTATTGGCTTGATTGTGTGCCTCATCGCCGATCTTGTTTTCATTCAATGTATATCTAATATTGCCTGTAACATGTGTAAGAAACCCCTCGACTTTCCCTTTACGCCGCAACCAAGTTCTAATGTTGCACAAGCAGCTTTCGCCAGCTTGGCTAAACGGCGGAGGAGACGAGCGCCCCTTTAAATCACTCCCTAACATTTCGCCTCCCTTCTAAATGTAAAAAAAGGGAGGAGATGTAGGGATGCACTGCTGACCCAGCAGCATCAGAAGTAGAGCTGGCACACCGCGCCTTTACGCCTTCTGTCGCACGGCCCCACCCCTCATCCCCCAATGAGTCACAGGTCATGAACTACCTGGCTCACAACCACCGGGTGTCCCAGACAAAGGGACAATGGCCTTGCCCCCAGGTGAGGATTAGGCCCAAACGCTGATGCTTCTCTCCGCACGTAGCAGCCAGGTGAGATCATGCATCACATGATGATCTCTCAGTCTCCCGCTCTCCCGGAATTCCCCCGTTCCGCCCTTCTCTACACGCCCCCACTAGAATCATAATAAAAGGTGCCAGGAACCAGCACGGCAGGTCGCTAGGAACACGGACACCAAGGCCTCAAGCAAGCGGGCTTCCACCAGATGAAATCACCACGCCTCGCCTCGCTCTTCTACCAAGCGGGGCGCGACTACACCAACCTTGTCAGATCTCAGAAGCTAAGCATGGTCAGCACTTGGAGGGGAGCCACCAAGGAAAACACTAAGCATGAAGGAAGGCAGTAGCCAAGATCTCTGCTTCTCACTTGACCCGAAAGCCCCTTGCTGGGTTGCCATAATGTTACCGCCAGAGAATGGAGAATAAAATTGTCTAAGCATAAACCCTAATGTACCCCCTGAGGCAAAAAAAAAATGTGTCAATAACACAAAAAACCACTCCTTGGGGACAGAGCATTGCTCAAAATAACTATTTTGTTTCAGTACATATAGATAAGCATTTTTGGTATGTTCTAGATTCTTTGATGTGCATGCATTATGTTACATCAGTGATTCTCAACCAGGATTCCGTGGTACCCAGGGGTACCATGACAATGCTACCGCCTGCCCCACCCCACTGGAATCACATGGATTTTGAAGGGGGGGGGTGGAAGCTTCATGGGCTCCCTTTAAACAACACTGAAAAACAGCATTGTTTTATTTGCCTAAATTCGGTGTGGATTTGGGGGGGTAGATTTAAACGGAGCTCTCCCTTTAAATCCCCCCAATCCATGTCGAATTTAGGTAAACAAACAACGTGGCTGTCAATGCTGCTTTCCCTCCCCTCCCCCTGCTTGCCACTCCCCCCACCTACAGGCCAAAAACGGAAAAAAACCTAAAAAATGCAAAAAAAATCAAATGAACCTCAGGGGTACCCTGAGATATGAAGAGCGAGGTCAAGGGTACCACGATGTCGAAAAGGTTGGGAAACACTGTGTTACATGGTAGACTCTATGATGTTACTTGATTTGGTCTCATTTGAATAGCGTTTATGATCTTGCTTGGGGAAAAAAATATTGTTTTTAGGTAGAATAGGTATATGTTACAGTAGTTTGTATTAGCTAGAGTTAGGGTTCAAGGAAGTCAGTCCTGGAAAGCAACTGAAGCCTGTTGGGGTGAGCCAGCAAGCCTCGTAGGGTCTCAGAAAGAGCACGGGAATGCCTGCGCCATCTGTTGCCCTCCGGGCAAGCAGACTCACCGATCACAAGACCCCCATGACTCACGGGTCACCAGATGTCCTGGACAAAGGGACAAAAGGTGCATACCCCCAGGTATGGATTAGGCCCACATTGCGAGCCGCTCTCTCCCGCACGACGCGAGCCCTCCCTATGATTCATGTTTTGCCCAATATTCTCCCCTCTCCGCCTCCCAACCCTCAGTAAACCCCACAAAAGGTGCCAGGGACCAGAGCACGGCAGATTAGCCACTGGCTTCTCTCCACCGAATTATGTCGCCAAGGCCTGCGTCTTTTCATTGCATCGCCAGACGACTTCAGAAGCCAACACCCAGGAACATCTCATCACCAGAAGACAAAACCCTTTGGATTACAAATTGAATCTGATGCATGCACACCCAGATGTTCCAGCCGCAAGAACGCGCTCATCATTGGGCAGTTCGAACTTTCCTCTTTGTTCTAAAACCAAGAGGCGGGAGCCTCAGGTGAGAGGACCAACATGGCACCCATTGATAACAGGGTTCTTAAAAGGCCATCCGAAGCCAAGTTTTATGAATGGGACGGCTTTCTACTCGGACTCTTTGGCGTAAATCACTTAAGAGACGGCTTCACCACGGTGACTTTGCTTTCCATTCATTAAGTTGTAATTGTACATGTTGTTGTTTTATGTGCTAATGTGTATTGATGTGTTCCCTTTATTTGCTTGAGGGTAAAAGGGAACCTGCTGCCCTTACCTGCCTCCCTTTACTGGCTCTTGGGTTCCCTCCCCCCGAGTTGAGTGTATTAAAAGTTTTGTGCTGCAAGGTTTTGGTTGAGGCTGCTTTTGAGGAATCATTTGGCACAAAGTGATGCACACATAGGGGCAAAAAAATCCAGAAAACTTCACATACATCGCTTAAAGGGGTCCAGTGCTATCAGTCACAGACCAGGAAAGGGATTTAGAAACGCCTTAGTTGTTAGTTCCATGGGAATGTCAACTCACGCATAGCGGCAGCTGTGAAAAGGGGCAAACTCTATGCTGGGGATAATTAGGAAAGGAATTCTAATAAAACTGCAAAGATTGTCATGCTCCTTATATAAAGCAGCATTAGTGCGACCGCATCAAGACTTGGAGTCCACTGTGTCCAGTTCAGTCACCGCGATTCCTCAAAAAGGATATTGAGGAGATAGAAAAAGTGCAGAGAAGGGCAACAAAAGGATGATTGAGGGACTGGAGCACCCTCCCTATGAGGAGAGGCTGCAGCATTTGGGAATTCTTTTAGTTTGGAGAGAGGAGGCGTTGAGGGGGATATGATTGAAGTTCTACAAAATTATGCAATGGGGTAGAAAATGTCTGACAGAGAGAAATTTTCTCTCTCTTCACCATAATACTAGAACCAGGGGCATCCATTGAAAATGGTGGGGGGAAGAATAAGGACTCAATAAAAGGAAACATTTCTTCACGAAGCGGTGATTGGTGTTTGGAATATGCTGCCACAGGAGGTGGTGATGGCTAATTTCACCGGGATATCTTTACAAGGGGCTTGGACAGATTTATGGAGGAGAAGTCGATTTATATGGCTACCAATCTTGATCCTCTTTGATCTTATATCAGTTGCAAATGCCTTAACAGACCAGGTGATCCCGAGCAACAGGCCGCCCAGTAGGCTGCCATTATGCGTTCACATCCCTGCTACATGTGAGTCTCCTAAAGGCACCCTGGTTCCAGGGCCACTGCAAGTAGCAGAGAGCTGGACTAGATGGACTTTGGTCTGATCCAGCTTTCGGCTTTGTTCATATGTTCTTATGTTCTTAATAAAGAATCCCCTGCTTTAGAAGGATCTTTTGGTCTCCTCGCACCTATCTCTTCCCGGGTTTTGTTGCCAATGAAGCTGGAAATCACTTCCTGTAGAAATCCCTTTATGTTACCGGGCAGCTGTACGGTAACAATAAGACAGCTACCACTTGATGACACTTAATACACACGCGCCTTAGTCCATGGCTCAGTGCAAAGTAAGCAAGTCTGATTTGCACCTGCGAAGAAGGTTGCAGATTCAGCCTCCAGCTACCAGCAATCCCGGATGAAGTAGATACTAAGAGAAGAAGAGAAGCGTTTTGGATTTATACCTGCTACCTTTCTCAAAGCAGCTTACAAACCTCTTTTCCCTTCCTCTCCCCACTACAGAGACATCTTGTTGCTTGAGGCAGAAGCATGGGCTGAGAGAGTTCTGACTAAGAACTGTGATTCACTTTAGTGATGGCGAACCTTGGTACCGTCAGATGTTATGGGACTACAGTTCTCCATCAGCCCTACAATTGGCCATCAGCCCCTACACCATTGGCAGGGGCTGATGGGAATTGCTAGTCCATAACTTTATCTGGAGTGCCAGTGCTCGCCACCATACCGGACTAGCCCAAGGTCACCTTGTAGCAGGCTTCATAATGGAGGAGTGGGAAAACAAATCTGGTTCTACAAGATAAAGAGTCTGCTGCTCATGTGGAGGGAGGCGGGAATCAAACCTGGTGCTCTAGATTAGAGGATGTGAAAGATCTTTTACTGGATATCCTGGAGAACTACTGCCAGTCTTGATAGATTAAGTCCATTTACTGACATGTGTGGCGGTCTCCTTCGCTGCTGAGTGCGTACATTCTTCCTCGGGTTTATTTGATGATTCCAAGTTACAGCATATGCTTTTCCCCTCTTACGACAATCAACCCCTCTTCAGATCAGAGAACTCCCTGTGGTTTCCAGCAGGAACCCCTTTGTGACTTTTTCTCTCCTTCGCCCCTTCCAGATTGCTGGAGGCAAAATACTGGCGCTTTTTCAAACCATTTTCACCAACTGTTTGCAAGCGATTGGATTTTGCTATTCCTGCACAGCTTCTTCAAAGAGCACTGAAAGCAGTTTGGAAGTGCATTATTCTGCATGTAGCGGAAGGAGCCACCCTTTGGCTAAAGCCAAGGGAGGCTCACAGCATGCATTTAATTTCCTCTGGTTTTCTCTTGCTGCTCCCCACGTTCCCCTTCCTGCTCCAGAGCAAAGTAGAAGCTCCTCCTACTCTTGGGCCTCCATTTTTAGGATGATCAGAATTTTAATTTATTGTAATGGTAAAGGTTTATTGCTTGGAGCAGCAAACCGAAAGTGGAAATTCTAGGTGCTTGGGGAACAATTAAACCAGATGACCCCTGAGACCCAACCTATGTACTTGGTACTAGAGAGCATTCCAGAATGATCTTTCAGTCTTTTTGCCTGGGGTTTTTCTACTAGGAGAAGACCAAGACTGAACCTTCCAAAAAATCCTCCCTCTTATCCTCGCATCTTCCGGGGACCAAAACATTACCCCATATGTCTCGAAATGAGCCTCATGCGCTCAGCAGAGGGCCAATTTACTGGAGATCCCTGGCCCTCAATGATGCGAGCTGGTTTCCACTGGACCTGGTGTGGGCCTTTACGGCTCCTGGCTCCCTGCCTGGTGGGAACACTTCTACCACCAGCTGTCCGCACTTCAAGTGGACCTTGGAGAGTTCCAGATGGGAGCTCTGCAAGACCCAGATTGTTCCACTGGGCCTTCGGAGAGACCAGTCAGCTGAGGGTGCCCTAAGCTTTCTATCCTCCCCTGCTGTATAGGGTCCCTAACATCATAGGGACTCCATCACATTCTTCTTGGGAGGGCTTTTGCATATGGGTTCGTGGGATACTGTTTTAGAATGAAAATTTTAAACTTTTATATGTTTATGTTTATATATGCTTTTATATTGTTTCACTCTCCCTCGGTATTCTTTGGGGATAGGGCGGTATATTAAAAAACAAAATAATAAATAAATAAATAAATAAATAAATAAATTTCTCTCTCTGGATTTTAAGCCAATTCCTAAGTTACTTTTTTTTCCATCCGATAAAGATCAGAGAATTGGTGAGATCCGGCTATTTGGATGCCTGGGTGGTTTGTGAATCCATTTTCTTCTGTGTTGTGTCTTGGAAGGAACTTTGTTTGGAGAGCCCTCTGTACCTGTATCAGAGAAGAGTTTGGATTCAGAGAGATTTGAAACATTCCCAGTGTGTTTTGTTTGCTGTCAACTTTTAAATATTATGGTGGAGGCAGTTTCAGTTTTCTGCTTTTAAGGGCTGGCAATATTTTTAAACATTCCCTTTGCACCAGGTATGGTTTTACTTGAGAGGTACCAATTCTTATTTATATGCCCAAAGGTTACTTGCTTTAAATATCTATAGAATTTGGTCATGAGGATTGAATGGCACATAACATAACACATTGGAAAATGTGTGTGGATTGTAACAGGGGATTTTAGTACAAAAGTAACAGAAATAATAAAAAAATTGGATGTGATTTCATGCAAGCAAGAAGCAAACTCAGAACAGGCATGTTCTGGTGGAACCAGCAAGACAAAAATCATCCCTCATCTCACAATTCTAAAAGGCAAGGCTTTTGATTCTCCAGATTTCTGATGGCCAGAATGATA
Source organism: Sphaerodactylus townsendi (assembly GCF_021028975.2). Classification (NCBI taxonomy): domain Eukaryota; kingdom Metazoa; phylum Chordata; class Lepidosauria; order Squamata; family Sphaerodactylidae; genus Sphaerodactylus; species Sphaerodactylus townsendi. The sequence goes on along the minus strand of NC_059436.1, from coordinate 52,436,640 downwards.
ACACAAGGAGCTGGTATGGTGTAACAGTTAAGAGTGGGTGGACTCTAATCTGGAGAACTGGGTTTCGATTCCTCACTCATCCACAGGAAACCTGTTGGGTAATCTTTGAAGCGAATGACCTGGTGCTTTCCAGTCCGGCAATCGGCTAATCACCTCCACAAGGTCTCTTTTGCCTCAAAAAACCATCGCGGGGTCATTGTACAACAGCTATGACTTGACCACAGGCACACACAGAATGATAACAAAGGCACCAAGTTGAACACATAGCAATGTTTGTCAGTCATCCTGAATCTGAGACAAGCAGTGGCTTAGGAGGTTAAGAGCTTCGTGTTAGTATCCTAATCTGGAGGAACCGGTTTGATTCCCACAGCTCTGTCAGCTTCTGAACTGTGGAAGCTTATCTGGGGAATTCAGATTAGCCTGTACACTCTCACACACTTTTCAGTTAGGTGACCTTGGGCTAGTCACAGCTTCTGGGAGCTCTCTGGCCACCACACACCTCACAGGGTGTTTGAGCCAGTGAGGGGAAGAGCAAGGAGATTGTCAGCCCCTTTGGAGTCTCCCCTGCAGGAGAGAAAGGGGGATATAAATCCAAACTCCTGCTCCTGCTCCTGCTCTTCTTCTTCTTCTTCTTCTTCTTTCTTCTTCTTCTTCTTCTTCTTCTTTTCTTCTTCTTCTTCTTCTTCTTCTTCTTCTTCTTCTTCCTCTTCTTCTTCTTCTTCTTCTTCTTCTTCTTCTTCTTCTCCTTCCTCCTCCTCCTCCTCCTCCTCCTTCTCCTTCTCCTTCTTCTTCTTCTTCTTCTTCTTCTTCTTCCTCCTCCTCCTCCTCCTCCTCTAAATTAAAGGGGGGTCACACTAATGGGAGGGGGAGAGAGAGAGAGCAGAACAGCTAGACCTTTTTAAGCCTATGGACACATATGGGATTCTGACACAGCATGGTGGCAGCAAAATGGCTGCCACAGGAAGCAGAGCCAGCCACACTATGATTGCAGCAGCTTAACTTCAGTACCACAGTGCAGATCCTTGTGTAGAAAGATGGCAGCTCCTGCCAAAGAAATTTTTTTTAAAAAAAAAATCACAGCCAATCAGAAGCCTTGGTGAGCAAAAAGCCCGACCTGGCCCTGCCCACTTCTGAAAAGCACTTGATGGGCACTAGAAAATATGCTGTACCCGGAGATTGTCATAGGAAGCCAAACTCAAGTAGCTCCTCCAGATGTTATGGAGCCTCATCCTGCCAGCATGCTGGCAGGGGGGGATGATGGGAACTTCGTAGTCCATAACATCTGAGTGGGCCACTTCCAGTTTGACACCTGTGTTGCTAAATCCCCATGCTACCACCCACATGGAGAAGAAGAAGAAGAAGAAGAAGAAGAGTTTGGATTTATATCCCCTTTCTCTCCTGCAGGAGACTCAAAGGGGCTTACAATCTCCTTGCCTCTTCCCCTCCTCGGGCCACAACAAAACAACCCTGCGTAGGTAAAATGAGGCTGAGAGAGCTCCAAAGAACTGTGGACTAGCCCAAAGGTCCACCCGGCTGGAAGTGGTGTGGGAGTGTGCAGGCTAATCTGAATTCCCCAGAAGTCTCAGCTAAGCTGGACTAGAACCAGGAGTCATGGATTCAAGGTGAAGGGAAAAAAGATTCGTCTAAGCATCAGGAAAAAACTTCCTGACAGTAAGGACTGTTCGACAGTGGAATGCCCTTCCCGGTGTGAGGTGGAGTCTCCTTCTTTGGAGGTTTTAAGAGCAGCAGCTGGATGGCCCTGGTGGTCTCTTCCAATTCTAGGATTCTATTATTCTACTAGCCCAAAATTTGGTTCAGCGACCCGTGACAAAGAGGTCTTTCTCGGAAGTCTCTAGGTTAGGGAATGCGAGAATAGAGGGATTCCCCTCTGCAGATGACAACTTCCTCCTGTGAAAATGGATGCTTTGGGGTGGAGCTTTGTGGCATTTACCCTACCGAGGCCCCCGTCCTCCCAGGCTCCGTCTCAGAGAAATCTCCAGGGAGTTACCCAGCCTGCATCTGGCTGCCCTCCCTCCTCCATGTCTGGAGGGACCGTCAGCCACACTCTGGCTCTTGCTCGGCTGCTGTGAGGCTGCTGGTTGAAACCCCCAGAGGAAATGCAACTCCCCAGCACCCACGAAGGGGCCGCGAAGGGAAGCCTGCCAGCAACAGTCCCTGATGTGCTTCGAGCGGCAAAGCTGTCTGTCTGGGAAAGCATCGTTTCGCGGCACTCCGGCAGCCTTCTCTCTGTGAGAGCGTCTGCTGTACTTTGCACTCTTGAGCATTCGCGTGCAGATGGTAAGCAACAGATGCGATGGCCCTTCAGCGGGGCTGGTTCCAGAGCCACTCTGGTTAGGAGGAATGTAAATTCCTTCCCCTCAACGAAGAGAAGAAGAGTTTGGTTATATCCCACCTTTCTCTCCTGCAGGAGACTCAAAGGCCTGATCTCGCCACGCCTTCGCTCACAACAAACACCCTGTGAAGTGGGTGGGGAGGCTGAGAGGGAGCTCGAGAAGCTGTGACTAGCCCAAGGTCCCGCAGCTGGCGTGTGTGGGAGGCGTTACAGGCTGATCTGAAGTCTGAAGCCCACAGCTGGACTAGAACCAGGATGGATTCAAGGTGAAGGAAAAGATTCCGCTCTTAAACATCAGGAAAAAAACTTCCTGACAGTAAGGCGGTTCACAGTGGAATGCCCTTCCTCGGAGGTGGTGGAGTCTCCTCTTTGGAGGTTTTAAAGAGCAGCTGGATGGCCCCTAGTGTCTCTTCCAATTCTAGATTCTATTATTCTAGCCCAAATGGTTCCTGACTCCAGCTACAGCAGGTTCTCCCGGAAGTCTCTAGGTTAGGGAATGCTGGGGAATGGGGATTCCCTCAGATGACAACTTCCTCCTGTAGAAAATGGATGCTTTGGGGGTAGGACTTTGTATTTATCCCTACTGAGGCCCCCCGCCCTCCCCCCCAGGTCTGTCTGAAATCTCCAGGAGTTACCCAGCCTGCATCTGGCTACTCCTCCCTCCTCCATGCTGCTGTCTGGAGGGACCCGTCAGCCACACTCTGGCTCTTGCTCGGCTGCTGCAGCCTGTGTTGAAACCCCCAGAGGAAATGCAGAACTCCCCAGCACCCCACGAAGGGGCTCAAGTAGGAAGCCTGCCAGCAACAGTCCCTGATGTGCTTCGAAGCGGCAAAAGCTAAATTGTCTGGGGCACGTTTGCACCGCAGCCTTCTCGTGAGGGCGCCTGCTGTACTTTTTGCACTTTGAGACGCATTCGCTGCGGCAGGCAAACAACAGATGCGATGACGCACTTCAGCGGGCTGGTTCCAGAGCCACTCTGGTTAGGGGAGGAATGTAAATTCCTTCCCCTCAACGAAGAAGAAGAAGAGTTTGATTTATATCCCCCCTTTCTCTCCCGCAGGAGACTCAAAGGCTTACAATCTCCTACCCTTCCGCCACAACAAACACCCTGTGAGGTAGGTGGGGCTGAGAGAGCTCCGAGAAGCTGTGACTAGCCCAAGGTCACCCAGCTGGCGTGTGGGGAGCCAGTACAGGCTAATCTGAATTCCCCAGAGAAGCCTCCACAGCTCAGGCGGCAGAGCTGGGAATCAAACCCGGTTCCTCCAGATTAGATACATGAGCTCTTAACCTCCTACGCCACTGCTGCTCCATGATGGAGACCCCCAAGCTACATCTCCACCAGCCACCAGCCCCTACTGAAACGCCCCCACAGCCAATTAATTTTTACTTTGTTTGATAAATGTTACTGGCCCGCATTAATATGCAAAGCACTTTGCAGCTTTTGCTCTGTTTGAAGAACGAGTCAAACGAAACGGTCGTATTATTAAGGCAACTCCAGAAAAAATATCTCCATCCCGCACTGTTTGGAGAGAGCCGAGCCGAGCAAACGGCAGCGGCAGGAAACCACTTTTTTTCTCTGAAGTTAAAAGGAGCTGGGCTTGGTTTTTCCCCCTACAATTCTTTTCAAGCTCCCCCCTCCCAAAAAAACACAAACCACCCTAACAGGTTTGGCCTAACAGCTAAGAAGACGAGGAGGGGGAAGGAGCCGTGGGTACCTAGAAGTTCAAGGAGGAGGCAGAATTCTTTGTCCTGGCTGTGGAAACGCTACCTTTTGCCCAAGGAGAGAACGCAGTGGGGATGACCCAGCTGTATTGTGCCTCATGCTTTGGCCGTGACTCTTGATTCCTCCCTCTCCTTTGATCCACACATTCAGTTCTGTTGCCAAGTCATGTCCTCCTTTTCCTTCTTCCCCTCCTCAGCCCCCTCAGCCAAAGCTCCGGTTCACTTCATGGTCGACTTTGACTGTTTGGGGCCTGGCTGTTTTGAGGGCTGCCAACATCCTCGGTGATTTGCTTCTTTTCTCCTCCTCCTGCAAATAAACTGTTGTTGTTATTTACATCTGACCTAGCTCCTTTTCAGCAGTGGCGTACTAACAACAAGGCAAGGGGTGCAACGCCCCAGGGGCGCACTTCGATGGTGGCGGGGGCGGGGGGGCAAGCGTGCCCCGGACACAGTTCTCCCTCCCTCCCTCGCGCTGCCGCTGCCTTTTAGATCTTTTTAAATTGAATAGTCCAGAGATGGGATCCAGCAGGTTCTCACAGAGAGTAGGTTACTAATTATTTGTGTGTGCCGAGAGGGGGTTACTAATTGGGGATTTTGCCACGTGACTTTTGCCTTAGTTACGCCCCTCCTCTTCGGTAGCAGTGCCAAGCTGAGAACTTGAAGCTGCCCAGCAGGAGGTGCATCAAGCGTATGCGAAGGGTGCACCCGCTTCTGCATGCATCTCGCTTTCCTCTACTAAAGCGACCGCAGCTGCTGGCTGCTGCCCTTGCCACTGCCCTCGCCCATCGGAATGCCCTCGCCATGCCTCCCATCGCGTGCCCTCAGCCCCCAGCCCCATAGGCGCTACGCCACAGTTTGAATCCCACCACCATGGGAACCTGTTACTAAAATTTTTGGCTCCCACCACTGGAATAGTCCAATTATATGAAATCTTGCTTGGAGTAGCTTTAATCTTTGTGGAGATTCCTCAGCAGGTTTAGCCAAGATGGCCAGCTTCTGGGGCTTCAACTCTAGGGGAGGGAAAAGCACCCTCTGGCCCTTTTCCCTCCCAAGGAAACCCCTCCCAGAAAAATGTGGGTGATCTTAAGTCCCCTCCTTAATCTGGAGAGGGCAAGTCAGGTCTGAGGTAGCCCTCAGACCTGGAAAACCCCTGCTGGTTCCTCTGCTCACACAGCAGATGGTCAGTTCCTCCAAAATCGAAACCGGAGGGCCATTGTTATTTACATCAATAAGATGGGTGAGGCCGATTTTTCACCGCCAAAATACCCCACGGTAGAGCCGGGAACATGCCTGCCGTGGTGTTTTTTGGTCTGCTGCTGATGCTGCACTGCTCCCCAGTTCTTTGTGGGATTCGTGGCCAGTAGTCGCACGCCTTGCTCTCCGACCAGGTGCTTGGGGCAACAGCCTTATAGAAGGACCGTCTCTGCTTTCACCTCTCCTGCATGAGCTCCCAAAGGCACCTGGTGGGCCACTGCGAGTAGCAGAGAGCTGGACTAGATGGACTCTGGTCTGATCCAGCTGGCTCTTTCTTATGTTCTTAAGGGCCATTGTTTATGATCCTGTATGTGAGCTCCCAAAGGTACCCTGGTGGGCCACTGTGAGTGGTGAGAGTCACCTCCAGATGGACTCTGGTCTGATCCAGCAGGCTCTTTTTCTATGTTCTTAAGGCCTCTGCCCCTGCATGTGAGCTCCCAAAGGCACCTTCCAGGCTACCGCGCAGTAGCGAGAGCTGGACTAGATGGACTCTGGTCTGATCCAGCAGGCTTGTTCTTACGTTCTTAAGGCCCTTGCTTTCACCTCCTGCAAGTGAGCTCCCAAAGGCACCTGGTGGGCCACTGCGAGTAGCAGAGTGCTGGGACTAGATGGACTCTGGTCTGATCCAGCAGGCTCAGCTCTATGTTCTAAGGCCCTGCCACCCTCCTGCATGTGAGCTCCCAAAGGCACCTGGTGGGCCACTGCGAGTAGCAGAGAGCTGGACTAGATGGACTCTGGTCTGATCCAGCTGGCTCTTTCTTATGTTCTTAAGGCCATTGCTTTCACATCCTGCATGTGAGCTCCCAAAGGCACCTGGTGGGCCACTGCGAGTAGCAGAGTACTGGACTAGATGGACTCTGGTCTGATCCAGCTGGCTTGTTCTTATGTTTCTTATGTTATGCCCCAAATGTTTCTTCACGAGCTCGGTGCTTCTCCATTTGCACAGCGAGCTCTTCCTCAATGTCTTCCACGCATGCGCGGACAACCTCCATTTCCCGTGTTCTGATTGGCTGAATCTCCCCCCCCCCGTTCCCCCCACTCACTTTCACTATTCTAGTTTTAAATGACTCTGAACTCAAAACAGGCACTGAGGATCGGCACCCTCCCCCCCATCTAAAATCCTTGTGTGCGCGATGGAATTGGTGCCCCACCCCCCATCCCATCTAAAATATAAATCTACAATCCTTGCATGTGCAAGAAAACTGCCGCCCTCCCATTCGTAGCGCCTGAATACGCCGCTTTTCTGCCCACGGTTTCTCCCTCCTGTCTGAAAACCAAGGTTTCTCCGTCCATTTTTCCCCACTGCAAGGCGGGAGGGGAGGGGACCAATTCTCAGCGCCTGTCCATTGGTGGGGCAGGCCAGAGAGGTGAGGCAGGAAAAATGGCCCTGGTTCTGCTGCCAAGGAGTTTTGCCTGGTGGCAGAAGCCACCGGAGCCTAACAACAGGGCATTTCAAAAGAACCTCAATCTTTGCGGTTCTAGAGATTCGCGGAGCAAAGTCACGCCAAGGACACTGCTGGAGCGAAAGCGTGGCAGACACACTGCAGCACCTGGGGCAGTGCACAACTCACGATTGCACCGGGACATACCCCCTGCCAACGGAGGAGTAATTTTGCCGTCCGAAATCGCCTGAGAAAGGAAAAATACGGCAGGGGTAGACAATATTGGCCTTGATGGACCAAATGATCTGATTTGGTACGGCAGTTTAATACCTTCATGTACAGAGCTGCCTGCTGGCTCGCCACCATGGCTTGGGTTGGGCAACTCTGCTGGGTCTCAGCTCCTGGAGCCCTTCAGGGTAGCGGCCAGTGGTGGGATCCAAAAATTTTAGTAACAGGTTCCCATGGTGGTGGGATTCAAATTGTAGCGCCAATGGAGCTGGGCGGGGCACAACGGGAGCTGCATGGCAGGGCACCTAGCAGGGCGAGACGTGGCTGGGAACATTCCAGGGGCGGGTATTCCTGGGCGGGCTGTGGCAGGGTGATGTAGCCGGCCATTGCGCCAGTCCTTGGGCAAATGAGAAACTAGATGCACGATAGGCGCAGGTTGCCACCGCATCAGCCCAGCTCCACCTCCTGCTGGGGATCTGCTTCAAGCCCGCGCGCGTATACTGCTGAGAGGAGGGATGAAACTAAGGCAAAAATCACGTGGCAAAATCACCCATTAGTAACCCCTTCTCTGGAACCTGTGAGAACCTGCTGGATCCCATCTCTGGTAGCGGCCCCATGGCTAGATGCCTTGTCATTCTCTGTATTCAATTGTATTGTTGTGGCTGAAGAAGACCACGGTTGAAAGGGCTGAACTCACCCGGGTCAACATGACCACCACCATTTGATGTTTCTACTACCTGAAGCTTGTATGTGGCCTGTTGCCTGAAGGGGAATCCAACAGAACATTAAGCAATTGGGATCCTTCTTACTTGTGTTACTCTTTGGATTTTCACTGAAGGGATGGCATTTAGAGACTTTGAGTTCTAAGTGTATATTATGGGATTCCCCTTTCTGTTTGTTTCGTGTTATCCATGTTTTGTATTTTTCTTTATTTGTTTGTCTTTTGATACACACTTTTTAATTAATTCTATTAAAGGTTTCGATTTTAATGCTGTTTATGGAGCCAGACAGAGGTTTTCTTTTTCTAATAACTCTGCATGCTCTCAGATCCTGGGACCCTTCAGGGTAGCAGCTCCATGGAAATGGTCCTTGTGTGTGGAAAGGCCAATTAGCTCCCAGCAGTGGCATATCTCCCTAGGGACTGGGGGGGCGCTACTCTCTGTCCCCGGGTGCCACTAATCTGGTCAAGTAGGAGGTGCAAAATCAGCCCCGCCCACGTGACCAGGAAAACGGTAATGCAGCAGGAAGTCCTGCTGCCTTGTCAACTTCGGATGCCCTTGCCCTTGTTGTCATCAATGTGGGCAGGGCCAAGGAACCCCGAGGACACCGCCCCTCCCAAGGCCCGCCCCACCTCCCAGCTCCCAGTCAGCCGCCGGCAGTCCCTTCTGCCCTCCCCTCTGGGGAGAGCAGAAGCAACTCAAAGGCCCCACCCCAAACCCTGCCCCCATGCTTATAAAAAGCAAAGGAGCTGAGGACACAGCCTTTCAGTTGGGGCAGAAGGGACTACCGGCTGCCAGCCAAGAGGGATGGGGTGAGGCCTGTGGGTGGGGCTTGGAGGGTAGGTCTCCACCCCCCCTGAGCCCCGCTCCCAGGCGTCGTGGAGGGTGCCTGGAGAATGGCTGTCTCTGGGCGCCATTTTCCCACTATATGCCTCTGGCTCCCGGCACTGGCCCTGACGTGTCCCTTCTCTTCACCACACATCTCAAAGGCTGTGCATGCTGGGTTATCCGAAAAGACACCCAGTCTCCATCCCTGCCCTGGGCATCTTCCTGTTGGCCCGGCTGTCAGGTCAGCCCTGTTCCCTCTGGGTGGTCTCGGTGGCTGGCTTGGCTTGCACAAGGACAGGGAGAGAGAATGTCTGCGGAGGAATCTCCTTTGTGGCTGGACCAGTTTGGCGTGTTCTGCTGCTGCTGCTGCTGCAGGGCTGAGCGGCAACGAGGAAGGAGGGGGGCGGAGTGAGGCAGGCGAGACTCTCAGGCTCCTTTTCTCCCCCCTGGCTGGACTCCCCACCCCGCTCACCTCCCAATTTAGTTGGAAAGGCTCCGGTGTCGTTTCTGTCTCTTCTATAACTGTGGGATCTTCCTGCCTGAGTTGGCACCCTGTCCCGGGAGGCTTCCTGCGAAAAGCAAAATGGGGAAGGGAAAAGAGAGAAAGAAAAAGAAACCGTGGGGGAGAGAGAGAAAGAAAAGAGGGGGGAAGAGAAAGAAGAGGGAGAAAGAGAAAGGACAAGGCATAGACAGGAAGAAAAAAGAGAAGGAGGCAAAGAGGAAGGGAAAGAGGGTAAGAGAAAGCAGATCAAGGCAGGGAGAGAGAAAAGGAACAGGGGCGAAAGCAAGAGAAAGAAGAGAGAGAAAGAGGAATGGATAGACTGGAAGAAGCAAAGAGAAAGAGAAAGCAGTGCATGGCAGAGAAAGAAAAAGAAACCATGGAAGAAAGAAAGAAAGAAAGAAAGAAAGAAAGAAAGAAAGAAAGAAAGAAAGAAAGAAAGAAAGAAAGAAAGAAAGAAAGAAAGAAAGAAAGAAAGAAAGAAAGAAAGAAAGAAAGAAAGAAAGAAAGAAAGAAAGAAAGAAAGAAAGAAAGAGAAAGAAGAAGGAATGACAGACAGGAAGAAGAAAAGAGGGGAAAGAGAAGAAGATGGAGAAAGAGAAAGGATAAGGCATAGACAGGAAGAAAAAAGAGAAGGAGGCAAAGAGGAAGGGAAAGAGAGTAAGAGAAAGCAGAAAAGGAATAGGGGCAAAAGAAAGAGAAAGAAGAGAGAGAGAGGAATGGATAGACTGGAAGAGAAAGAGAAAGCAGTGCATGGCAGAGAAAGAAAAAGAAACCATGGAAGAAAAAGAAAGAAAGAAAGAAAGAAAGAAAGAAAGAAAGAAAGAAAGAAAGAAAGAAAGAAAGAAAGAAAGAAAGAAAGAAAGAAAGAAAGAAAGAAAGAAAGAAAGAAAGAAAGAAAGAAAGAAAGAAAGAAGGCATGACAGACAGGAAGAAGAAAAGAGGGGAAAGAGAAATAAGAGGGAAAGAGAAAGATGAGCAAGGCAGACAGGAAGAAAAAGAAATGGGGAAAGGAAAGAGAAAGAGAAAGGAGAGAAAGAAAAAGAAAAAGGCAGAGACAAACAGGAAGAGAGAAAGAGAAAGAAAGGGTGGAAAGCAAAGGGAAATGGATTAGAGAAAAAGCCCGCAGATTGTTCCAGACAAGGGCTAGTCTAGGTTATCTGGAGTGGCAGGCCTTTCTCCTCAGGCTATGATTCTGTTCCAAGATGGGTCACCCCATGCTCTGTGCCAGTCCCGCTCTCTGCCTGGCTTTGGCTGCTCAGCAGTCCTCCTTGGCCCTTCCATCCAGTTCCCATCCTAGGCTGCCGTCAGCAGGACTCCAGAGGTTCTGCACAGCAAGCAGGGAAGACGAGTCAACCACAGAATTGAGAAGTGGCCAGCAGGGGGGAGGGCAAATAACAGAAGCTCTCAGCTGCTGGATCTCCCGATTTTGCAGCATATTTAGTGGTAACAGGAAGAAGCATTTGCAACTAGGGGTGCTTCTGCACCCAGTGGTTCAGAATACGTTCCGATCACCCCTCATCAGCAGGGAGCCAGCTTATGAATAGGCTGCTTGGTCATTTGTGCCTCTTTGGCACGATCAGGAAAGTGGTGCTGGTCCCAACCCTGCATGGATGCAGGGGTTGGGGGGGGGGGAAGGGTGAAACTGATGGGTGAAGAAACAACCCTGGTTCTCCAGATTAGAGTGCACTGCTCATATGGATAAGTGGGGAAACAACCCTGGTTCTCCAGATTAGAGTCTGCCACTCTTGTGGATGGGTGAGGAAACAACCTGGGTTCTCCAGATTAGAGTGCACTGCTCATATGGATAAGTGGGGAAACAACCCTGGTTCTCCAGATTAGAGTGCACTGCTCATGTGGATAAGTGGGGAAACAACCCTGGTTCTCAGATTAGAGTACTGCTCATGTGTGGATAGAGGTGGGAAACAACCTGGTTCTCAGATTAAGAGTCTGCACTCTTGTGGATGGGTGAAACAACCTGGGTTCTCCAGATTAGGAGTGCACTGCTCATTATGGATAAGTGGGGAAACAACCCTGGTTCTCAGATTAGAGTGCTACTACTCTGTGTGGTGTAAGTGGGAAACAACCCTGGTTCTCAGATTAGAGTCTACCACTCTGTGGATGGAGTGAGAGGAAACAACTGAAGGGTTCTCAGATTAGAGTCTGCCACTCTTGTGGTGGGGAAACAACCCTGGTTCTCCAGATTAGAGTGCACTGCTCATGTGGATAAGTGGGGAAACAACCCTGGTTCTCCAGATTAGAGTGCACTGCTCATGTGGATAAGTGGGGAAACAACCCTGGTTCTCCAGATTAGAGTCTGCCACTCTTGTGGATGGGTGAGGAAACAACCTGGGTTCTCCAGATTAGAGTGCACTGCTCATATGGATAAGTGGGGAAACAACCCTGGTTCTCCAGATTAGAGTGCACTGCTCATGTGGATAAGTGGGGAAACAACCCTGGTTCTCCAGATTAGAGTCTGCCACTCTTGTGGATGGGTGAGGAAACAACCCAGGTTCTCCAGATTAGAGTCTGCCACTCTTGTGGATGGGTGAGGAAACAACCCGGGTTCTCCAGATTAGAGTGCACTGCTCATATGGATAAGTGGGGAAACAACCCTGGTTCTCCAGATTAGAGTGCACTGCTCATGTGGATAAGTGGGGAAACAACCCTGGTTCTCCAGATTAGAGTGCACTGCTCATTGTGGATAAGTGGGGAAGCTGCCCTGAGGATTTCTCCAGATTAGAGTCACACACCCTCTGTGGATGGGTGAGGAAACAACCCTGGTTCTCCAGATTAGAGTCTGCCACTCTTATGGATGGGTGAGGAAACAACCCTGGTTCTCCAGATTAGAGTGCACTGCTCCTAACCACTCCTCCACACAGGAGGCGCCACGGTAACCCTGCCATGCAGTCTGCTCTCCAAAGCTGCTGCTGCTTCCCAGGGAACTGATCTCTGTGGGCTGGGGATCAGCTGTAATCATGGAAGAAGTGGAGGGCAGTGGCAAGGGGTTTAAATTCGGGGTGGGATGGGGAGAGACAGCAGCAGGATATTAGGAAAACCGTTTGAACAAGAAGGTGGAGTTGGTTGCCCAGGGATATTGTGGGTTCTCCTTCCTTGGAGGTGTTTAAGTGGCAGTTGGATTACTATTTGCCAAGGATGCTTTAGCTGCAGGGCATGGACTGGGTTCCCCTGAGCTCCTTTTCAACTTTTTAAATGGTATGTTTTTATTATTCAATTCCACAATTCGATGAGAACTCCAGGCGCCACCTAGAGGATGCCAGCGCTATGTGCTTTTCTTCGTGTGCCCCCCCCCCCCCCCATGGAATTTTTCTTTCTCTTTTTGCCATAAAGTCATGGCTGACTTAAGGTGACCCCAAAGGATTTCCTGGCAAGAGACGTTCGGGGGTGGTTTCCACTGCCTGCCTTCCTGTCACCACCCTGGTATTCCTTGCAGGACTCCCATCCAAATACTAGCCAGGGTTGAGGCTGAGAATGTGTGACTGGCCCAGAGTCACCCATAGCAGAGCCGGGATTCAAACCTGGGTTTCCCCGTTCCTAGTCCAAGACCTTAACCACTACACCATACTGGCTCTCACAGTGGGATTCTAGGGAAGTTAACAGGCAAAAACTCAAACTGCAGTGCAGGAGATATCCCATTTTAAGTGAGTGTGGGGCTGTAACACTGGAAAGGGTCTCCAGATAGCAGTAGCAGTAGCAGTAGCAGTAGTAGTAGTAGAAGAAGGAGGAGGAGGAGGAGGAGGAGGAGGAGGAGTTTGGATTTCTATCCCCCCTTTCTCTCCTGCAGGAGACTCAAAGGGGCTGACAATCTCCTTGCCCTTCCCCCCTCACAACAAACACCCTGTGAGGTGGGTGGGGCTGAGAGAGCTCTGAGAAGCTGTGACTAGCCCAAGGTCACCCAGCCGGCGTGTGTGGGAGTGCACAGGCTAACCTGAATTCCCCAGATAAGCCTTCTCAGCTCAGGCGGAAGCGGGGAATCAAACCCGGTTCCTCCAGATCAGAATGCACCTGCTCTTAGCCACTACGCCACTGCTGCTCCTAGGGGTTTGCAGAGTCTGGAAATAGGTCACTGGGGGCAGATCCTGGGGACGCAGAAGTGGTGCCTGTCAGAACAAGGGGCAGCCCATCAGCATGGGCAGTTATTTACAATTTTAAAAAATATGTAACCAGCCTCGCCTTCTCAGCAATCTCTTCAGAGTGCATGTTATTCAGTTGATAAACTCCTCAAGGCAGGGAATCTGTCTTCTTGCCCTCTATAAAGAGCGGGGCACATTGATAATGCTTACTATAATGCTTGCTCAGGAGTCAGTCACTACAGACTTACTCTCAACTCCACTCAGCCCAAACCAGGAGATTTATTTGATAAAGGCCTGAGGCCTTTTTGCTGATGGCCCCGATCCTACAAAACGGTTCCCAGCAGAGGCGTGGAATTAACTTGATGGTATTGTCTTCTTTTATACTAGATATGACAGTGATGGCGAACCTTTTCGAGACCGAGTGCCCAAACTACAACCCAAAACCCACTTATTTATCGCAAAGTGCCAACATGGCAATTTAACCTGAATGCTGAGGTTTTAGTAGAGAAAAAACGGTTGGCTCCGAGGCATGCGTTACTCAGGAGTAAGCTTGGTGGTAGTCGGTGGCTTTACGTTGAAGCAACTGTGCAACGCTTCGAACGGGTGAATCACGACCCTAGGAGGGTTTACTCAGAAGCAAACCCCATTGCCAGCCACCGAGCTTACTCCCAGGTAAAGGATCATGCTTTCGTTCTTCCCATGAAAATCAGTAGGGTTTAACAGCGCTTAACAGAGTTACCTACACGGCTTCCCCAAAACTAGTTCTTAGGTTTAATGCTAATAATCTCCCTGAAATAATTACACTACTATCACATGACGAACTCTGTGCACGCGTGCCCACAGAGAGGGCTCTGAGTGCCACCTCTGGACCCCGTGCCATAGGTTCACCACCACTGAGATATGAGGTTACTCTACGGTTCTTTTGTTTGTATCGTCGTGTCATTGATTTTTTTGTTCTGTATGTGTATATATTTAACAAACAAAATTAAAAAGAGTCATGGAATATTTGTGGAATGAGCAGAGGTCCTGTTTCAACATCTGGACAGCCCAGCCCTTTGGAGAGTCATCTTCTTGGCCCTGCTGGTATATCTGTAGCTATATCTTTCAGGTTGGTAAAGTTGGACAGTTTTGATAGGGCGAAAGTTCTGTGGTTTGGTCCCATTGATGATGCTGTACTTGTGTATATTATTGTTAGACTTTTATTGGTTGTTGGAAGCTGCTTCAAGCATACAGACACAGGAAATAGATATGTTTTTTAAAGAAATAAACTGGTATGTGTCCCTAGCTTACCTGGCACTAGGTCCCCATTACGTGTGTACATAAGATAAGGGATGAGTAGATTCTCTGTTCTTTTTTAATTCTGGAACTTTCTCTCAGAATTCCATTTAAACTTGGAGAATGCTTAAGTTAACTTTCTGAAAGGAGCATGCATGCTTGGCCACCTCCTTCTATCCCTTCCATTTGTTTGCAGTTTTTTCTCCTCTGGATCACCAGTAAGGATGGGTATATCAATAAAACACTGCCAAAAAAGGCAAGCTTTCGTGCAATCCTAAGCATAATTGCACCAAGATCCTTTTAGATCCACTTAGGAGCAGCAGTGGCGTAGGCGGTTAAGAGCTCGTGTATCTAATCTGGAGGAACCGGGTTTGATTCCCAGCTCTGCTGCCTGAGCTGTGGAGGCTTATCTGGGGAATTCAGATTAGCCTGTACACTCCCACACAGGCCAGCTGGGTGACCTTGGGCTAGTCACAGCTTCTCGGAGCTCTCTCAGCCCCACCTACCTCACAGGGTGTTTGTTGTGAGGGGGGGAAGGGCAAGGAGATTGTCAGCCCCTTTGAGTCTCCTGCAGGAGAGAAAGGGGGGATATAAATCCAAACTCCTCCTCTTCTTCTCCTCCTCCTCCTCCTCCTCCTCACAGATGATGTCCACTCCAGACAAAAAGAATCTGCCTACGACTGTACAGGTAGTCAAATCACGGTTGCTCTTTTGCAGCATTTCATCAGCGTGCACATGCATTGTGGGTAAGAAAAAGACACACATAGGAACTGAGCCTCCACAGCATCCTGTACAAAGTCTGGAAACAAAAAAAAAAACAGAACAATGAAGGATTATGAATGCATCGCTTCTTCTTTGGGAATAAGGCCAGATCCTTCCAGGGTTCCCAATCAGAGAAGAGACTCAGAAGCAACCCTTTATAGGATTACTGCCCCCAGGTGAGAAGGATTTGCATTGCCCAGGCTGCTTATTTCTTACAGTGGATCCACTGCACACAGCTTTTTCAAAAGCACAGGTTTGTTGTTTTAAAGAGGATTAACCACGGCCAGGTATTTATTTTGCAGCTTCTGGGCTGCCTGCTGCGCTCGGCAGACAATCCATTCCGGACCAGGCCTGCAATCCACCCTGGGTTTTGCCGGCCGCTCTCCCAGGTGAACAGGGTTTGGCGGAAGGGGGCCGCGGTGCGCCGGTGCCAGACAGGTAGAGGGCTCCTTCAGGACTGGGCTTTTTTTTTCCCGAGGAGAAAGCCGCTGGGAAAACCTGGACTGGATTCCCGAGATGGGGGAATTGCTGAGTTGTTGAGAATCGGATGGAAAACAAAGGGGGGGGGGATTGCTTTTCCTATTCGTGCCATCCAGCCAAAGGCAATTCGGGCTGCGAGGAAACTGACCCACACTTGGGGGTGGGGGGAGCCGGCGTGGTCCGGGCTCACCCGCTCATTGGCAAGCGGTCCGGAGTTCCTGCAGACCGCAGTTTTAGGAAAACTGGACGGCTCGCAGGCTGGATTAACGGCGCCATTCCCAGGCTGCGTTCCCGCCCCCCGCCTGGGGGTCCGCCCCAACCTCGCAGAGTTCCCTCGCTGCTGGCGCTTGCAAAGTAAATGGGGGGAATGGGAAAGGAATCCATTGTGACGCCGGAAAAACTGGATCCTCCAACTTCGGCTGCAGATGTGGCCTTTTGCACCATTGCATTGGCAAGCGATGCTGCATTCAAAGCCCTAACCTCCATTCCCACCCTATAAGTGTTCTGCAAATGAAGCCCGCTCAGGGGTAGGGAACCTGCGGCTCTCCAGATGTTCAGGAACTACAATTCCCATCAGCCTCTGTCAGCATGGCCAATTGGCCATGCTGGTAGGGGCTGATGGGAATTGTAGTTCCTGAACATCTGGAGAGCTGCAGGTTCCCTACCCCTGCGCTAGCCTAAAAGCTGCGCCCCCTGCAGGCCAAAAATGGAAAACCACTAAAAATACCCCAAAACGACCCCTGCATTTTGATGCCCCCCCCACAAGGTGGTGCCCTAAGCAGCTGCCCACCTTGCCCAATGGGCATTACGCCCCTGATGCAAACTCTACTCATGTGCTTAATCATAAACACGCAATTGTAATAAATGCAATGTTTGACTAAATTCAACCCCAATGTAGAAAATGGCCACCCAAGACTCAAACATGGGTCATCCTGTATTCTACAATAAGGTATCCAGCAGGTGGTGACTAGAGAACTGTTATGACCACTGATCTCCAGGCAACAGACTGGAGTTCACCTGGAGAAAATGGCCCTTTTGGAAGGTGGACTGCACGCACACACTCGCGCGCGCGCACACACACACACACACACACAATCCCCAGATATGTCTCCTATGTCTCTATCCAGAGCTGCCAACCCTTGGGAATTGGTGTCAGTTTTCCCTTTGGACCCAATATTTCTTATGCAAAATATGTTTTTTGGGTCTTTCCACAAGCTAATTCCCCTTTCCCCTTCCCTTTCAAATGGTGGTCGCCATGAAATACAGAGGGCAATGATTGGTCCTGATATAGGCTGACCAGACGTCCCGCTTTTGGCGGGACAGTCCCGCCTTCAAACAATTTGTCCCGCGTCCCGCGGGTTATTTCCAGTGTCCCGATTTTGGAAGGCTGCCTTTTTTTTTGCACAGCCTTCTGGAAACCAAGGCAGTCGCGGCAATACCTCCCGTCGCGCATGCACAGCCGCCCAGGCCTTACTGACCTTGTGGGGTGCTCCCGTTTCCATACCTGTGACAGGGCGGGCAAGGAGTAGAAGGCGCCCTACAAAGCTTATCAGCAACTCCTAAACCTGCGCGCATCTTGGCGATCGTGGCCTCTGGAAATTAACCGGTTCAGAAAGGTGACCATCTGGTCACCTTATCCTGATAGGCACTTGGACAATTCTCATGCCTGGCTGTCAACTCTGGGTTGGGAGATTGTGGAGACTTGAGTGTGGAGCGGGGAGTGGGGGGTGGGGGGTAGGGAGGAGAAGGCGGGGGGGCTTATAATGCTATAAAGCAGCCCCTTTCTTCAGGGGGACTGATATCTGTGGACCAGAGGCGTAGCTAGGGAAAATGGAGCCCGGTGCAAAGTCTGAGTTTTGCTGCCCCCCATGTTCGTTTGTGATTTTTGTATTTTTTAGTGTTTTTCCAGTTTTAAGCCTGCAGGAGGCGCAGTTTTTAGGCTAGCAGCATCAAAATTTCAGGGTATGTTTAGGAGACTATCCTGATGATACCTCCCAGGTTTGGTGAAGTTTGGTTCAGTGGGTCCAAAGTTATGGATTCTCAAAGGTGTAGCCCCCATCTCCTATTAGCTCCCATTGGAAACAATGCGGGATGGGGGCACCCCCTTTGGGAGTCCATAACTTTGGACCCCCAGAAACAAGCCTCACCTAACTTGGGTGGTATCATCAGGAGAGTCCCCTGAAAACTCCCTGAAATTTTGGTGCTGCTAGCCTAAAAACTGTGCCCCTGCAGCCCAAAAAGTGAAAAACACTAAAAAAAAATAAACCTAAAAATTTTGCTGCCCGCCCCCCCAGGCGCGCACCCGGTGCAACACGCACCCCCAGGTCCCCTTGTAGCTATGCCTCTGCTGTGGACTGGAGATTTATTGTAATTCTGAAGGGCTGTTGGTACCACCTGGAAATTGGCAACCCCAATCTCAGGAGTCCAGAAGACCACTATACTTTAGTGCTTTCTACTTCTTAACTGCCCTCAGTATTCCCTGCCTCTTGACTTAGAACATGTTCAGTCCTTGCCGAGCTGTTGTGAGATATTTTTTGGTTAATTAAAATATCTGCCTACATAACTGGGATTATTCCATCTATGTGGAAGACCCTTAATTTATCCATGGCTGGTTTATTTTTCAAACGCTCACAACTGTGATAAGGCACCCACTTGTGCTATTAGATACAGTAACAATAATTTCTCCCTGTTTTGCTAATTGTTGGAGAGGACTGAAACCTTGCTAACCCACAGAAAAATCATCTTCTGGCTGATCTCAGCAGGTGTTCTCCACATACACTCAAACATATCTTCCGCTGCATAAGATACGTGTTTTAATGTGTGTGTTTTTTAGCAAAGTTTTTTGAAGACGTTCAATTTTATGCCTGGCTACCAATACATTTTACTTTTTATATAATTGCAGCAAACAGCGAATAGATGTGCATACTACAAGTACATCCATACTGTGCTGAGCCTGCCTTGATCAGAGGGGAATGGTACAAGAAGAAACAAATAATAAATAAAGTCTGTTTGTGAGAAAGAAACAATATGCATTCACTTTGCAACCAAAACAAGTCACCAGTATCTTGATAAATGTGAGATGGGTATCATATGGGTTAATTTAATGGGTTAATTTTATACTGTATCAATTGCTGTGGGAAACAGCCGTGTTGTGAGCCGCCTCGAGCCCTTCGGGGATGAGGCGGCCTATAAATTTAATTAATAATAATAATAATAATAATAATAATAATAATAATAATAATAATAATAATAATAATAATATGTTCACCAATTGGGTGTGCATAAGAATTAGCCGACAGAAGCGTACCAGGGGCAAACGGCGCCCGGAGACAAATTGTCTC
Source organism: Sphaerodactylus townsendi (assembly GCF_021028975.2). NCBI lineage: Eukaryota > Metazoa > Chordata > Lepidosauria > Squamata > Sphaerodactylidae > Sphaerodactylus > Sphaerodactylus townsendi. The sequence continues at coordinate 52,417,703 of NC_059436.1, read as the reverse complement.
CGGGACGCCCCCAGGCTCTGCCCCCCACCTCACTCTGCTAGTTTCACCCCTGATGCCCTGTGTTCCACCCCCCACTGCAAGCTCAAGCCCCTGCCCATGTCACCATGGTCATGTAAGTAAAACCTAGGGTGTTTCACCTCCCCTGACGCTCTCTGCTGGCACAGGGTTCCCAGCCGACAGCCTGCAGTCTCTTCTGAAGAGAGGGGGGAGTCCAGGGTGGGGTTGAGGGCGCTTGGAGGCAGCAGGAAGTCCTGCTGGGGTCAAGGCACGCGAAAACAATGAGACAGAACTTCCTGGTCATGTGGGGGGCCGATTTTGCGCCCCCATGTGACCAGAAGAGTGGTACCCCTTGTCCCTAGGCACTGTTAGCCAACGTATATATTTTTAAAAAATCAAGTGAACATTGTACATCGATTATTCATGCCTCTGCCATAATTTGGGCTTCAGTAACGTTGCCTAGTGGTTAGAATGTTGGGCTAGTCTAGTGGTTAGATCTGGGAGATCCAGCTTCAAATTCCCACTCTGTTTTGCAAGCTGACTGAGTCTCAAATTATGCTGGTGTTCTGCCCTGCGGTGTGGATACATCTCCTTCAGTGCAGAGTTTTGAGTGTAGACGCACTCAGACTTGCTGCCCCACAAATCCTGGAAGTCCCCTGGTTCCTAGAAGGAGCAAACCCCAATTTCCCCCCAGGCTTCAGGGTTTCTACTCCTTCTGGGCTCCCTGACACCACTCCTTGCAGGCATTTCAGGGGGATCAATGGCCAGCTTTCTTGAAAAAATAAAAAAAATAACCACAGCAAGCCTTCGCAATAGCAACATGAAAACATTAAAAGGGCTGTTTAAAAAGCTGGCAATCTTATGATCAACCGAGAGCAACCCGGAAATGGGGGCAAGCGAGCCACGTGGCAGGCAGTGGGGGGGCCTCCTTATGTGTAAGCAGAGAAACACAAGGAGACGCCGCTGTGACTCTACTGCAGAGCGAAAAGTCTCCAGGAAAGCGTTCCAGGGGTGACTATGGGCCAGTCACACCCTCCCAATCTAACCTACCTCACAAGATTGTTGTGACAGTAAAATGGAAAAGAGGAGAATGTTGTAAGATATTTGAGTCCCCATTGGGGAGGAAGGTGGTGTGTAAATAAATAAGTAAGTAAGTAAACAAACAAATAAATAAATAAAAGAAGATGAAGACGAAGACGAAGAAGAGAGGAAGAAGCATTGAATTTATATCCCCCCTTTCTCTACTGTAAGGAGACTCAAGGGGGCTTACTAACTCCTTTCCCTTCCCCCCTCACAATAAACCAGTGATGGTGACCCTTTTTAAGACTGAGTGCCCAAGTTGCAACCCAAACCCCACTTATTTATTGCAAAGTGCCAACCTGGCAATTTAACCTGAATGCGGAGGTTTTAGTTTAGAAAAAAACGGTTGGCTCCCTCTTCCTCTGCCCCACCTGCTCGAGCAAGGGCCAGCCTGCTCTAGCCTCCAGCAAGTCCCGCGTGCACTGCTCTGGGCCTCTCTAGCATCTCTGCCTCATCTGCACCACCCCCACCCTCAGGCAGCAACCACCTGGAGCACAGGCATCAGGCCTGCCAGCCGAGTCTTCCCTGCTCACTGCAGTGCATGCCCGTCATGCTCAGTGGCCCAGGCCAGCTTAGATGTGTGCGTGGGGGTGGGGTGGGTGATTTTTCGCCCCCCACATGACAAACTCTGTGTGCACATGCCCACAGAGAGGGCTCCGAGTGCCACCTCTGGCACCCATGCCATAGGTTCACCATCACTGCAATAAACACTCTGTGAGGTGGGTGGGGCTGAGAGAGCTACCCTGTTTCCCCGAATATAAGACATCCCCGAAAAATAAGACATAGTAGAGGTTTTGCTGAAGTGCGAAATATAAGGCATCCCCCGAAAGTAAGACATAGCAAAGTTTTTGTTTGGAAGCATGCCCGACGAACAGAACACAGAAAAATAAGACATCCCCTGAAAATAAGACGTAGCGCATCTTTGGGAGCAAAAATTAATATAAGACACTGTCTTATATTCGGGGAAACACGGTAAGAAGAACTGTGACTAGCCCAAGGTCACCCAGCTGGCATGTGTTGGGGTGCACAGGTTGATCTGAATTCCCCAGGTAAGCCTCCACAGCTCAGGCAGCAGAGCAGGGAATCAAACCCAGTTCCTCCAGATTAGTGTGCACCTGCTCTTAACCACTACGCCACTGAAATCCCGGCTACAGGTGGCCAAATGCAAAGGTGGGTTTGAAAATGCTGCATTCTGACAGTCAAGCTAGCTGATGAATTTTGCGCAGGGGGAGCAGGGGTCGAGGCGGGTCACTCAGCCTGCCCAACTTCACACCGACGTCGCAAGGACAGAAAAGAGAAAAGGTTGTTCCTGAGACCTTTCCAGGAAGGGTGAAATAAAAAGCTATCGACGGCTGTTTCGACTGGATTCCATCGAAACCCCTTTGTGCTGATCTGCTTCCGGCTCCAGTGACTTAAGGACTCCATTTGCACAAATCAGCCTGCGTGGTGAGCTTTGGAGAATGGCATCATCGCACGCAGAACACTATGTTGGCATCTAGTTTTATTGCCAGAGCCCCCGAGCTTGCATGGAATAACTGCACAAGGCCTGATACTCTTGTAGTGTAAAATTTGATATGGGGAAGGCAACAGGCTGGTAGGAAGAGAGAGAGATAGTGAGAAGGGTCAATGCAATCTAGGACGGCCATTATGTATCACCTATTCCCTCTCAAATATAAGTCCAGAGGAGATTTGCTTGCCATCTGACCTTTGTTGTCCTCTGCCCAACACTCTCTCCTATAAGGAGTAAGGTCCAGCCCTGGGAGAGAGCTCCCAGGAGGAGATCCAGCCTGAAAGAGCTCAGGAGAACTGTGACTAGCCCAAGGTCACCCAGCTGGCGTGCATTGGAATGCACAGCTAACCTGAATTCCCCAGATAAGCCTCCATAGCTCAGGCGGCAGAGCAGGGAATCAAACCCAGTTCCTCCAGATTAGTGTGCACCTGCTCTTAACCACTACGCCACTGCAATCCTGGCTACAGGTGGGAGAGAGGGGCTGGGAGAGAGTGACTAGGCCAAAGTTACCCAGCGTGCTTCATGGCAGAGCAAAAAGTTTCGTACGCATTCCTGACCTTTAACTGCACCACCCCGCTGAATTTCAAAACTGCAGACAGGCAAAGTGGTCAGAGGTGGGATCTGCTAGCATTGTAAGCAGCAACTGCAGGCCAAAGATCCATGATGCAGTGCAACGGTGGATGAAGTCCCCTTGGATGAAACAAAAGATTCAGAGCCTACATATAATTTATACCTGACCATCAGGTTATTTTGTTCATGTCCCATGTTGCCATACATGCATGCATTGCTTGCAGCCACACTGCCACAAGGGTTTTATAGTGTATGGTAGATTGCAGTGTGACTGCAGTTAGGGAATACATATACAAAGTATGATGTTTAATGTACAAAGGATGGCAAGACGTCCAGTTTGTAATACACCAAACCTTCCGGACTCTGCTCTCTGCCAGAATCAGAAAGTAGACTGTACCAAGTTAAGAACAACTAAAAGTAAAAACCCACAAAACGTGCACTCCATGAGATCCTCACTCTGCCGCAGAAACTCGGTTATCTTAAGCCCATCACATGCTCTCAGTCCAACCTACCACACAGGCCTGTTGTGAGGGTAAAATGGAGGAAGAGGAGAACAATGTACACTACTTTGGTTCCCTACTGGGGAGAAAGGCAGAGTACAAATGATTTAAACGATAAAATGTTCAAGACATAGTATAAGCATCGGAGTGGCTTCTGCAGTCCGGAAAATTTGGGGGTAAAAGGACAGTCATGCTCATCCAAGAGAAGTCACCGGGGGTTCTACAAGCTTAGCAAGAGGCTGCCGTCCTTTTTGGTTGTTTAAGACCGCGACACTGGGCTTTCCTCTTCCCTTGCGTGTTGTGAAAAAGGAGAATCCTTTTAAACAACCACACAACAGCCAGAGGGCTGCAGGAGTTCTTGACGAGAGGACACAGGCGCTGGCCAGTCCGCCTAGGCAGCGAGCCCACAGAACCATCCCGGCCCAAGGAGCAGCAGTGGCGTAGGAGGTGAAGAGCTCGTGTATCTAATCTGGAGGAACCGGGTTTGATTCCCTGCTCTGCCGCCTGAGCTGTGGAGGCTTCTCTGGGGAATTCAGATTAGCCTGTACGCTCCCACACACGCCAGCTGGGTGACCTTGGGCTAGTCACAGCTTCTCGGAGCTCTCTCAGCCCCACCTACCTCACAGGGTGTTTGTTGTGAGCGGGGAAGGGCAAGGAGATTGTCAGCCCCTTTGAATCTCCTGCAGGAGAGAAAGGGGGGATATAAATCCAAACTCTTCTTCTCTTCTTCGTTGAGGGGGGGAAGGAATTTACATTCCTCCTAACCAGAGTGGCTCTGAACCAGCCCCGCTGAAGTGCGCTCATCACATCTGTTGTTTACCTGCACGCGAACGCACTCAAGAGTGCAAAAAGTACAGCAGACGCCCCTCACAGAGAGAAGGCTGCCGGAGTGCCGCAAACGATGCTTTCCCCAGACAGACAGCTTTTGCCGCTCGAAGCACATCAGGGACTGTTGCTGGCAGGCTTCCTTTCACGGGCCCTTCGTGGGGTGCCGGGGAGTTGCATTTCCTCGGGGGTTTCAACCAGTACAGGCCTCACCGCAGCCGAGCAAGAGCCAGAGTGTGGCTGACGGGTCCCTCCAGACATGGAGGAGGGGGAGGGTAGCCAGATGCAGGCTGGGAAATTCCTGGAGATTTCGAGACGGAGCCTGGGGAGGACGGGGGCCTCGGTAGGGTAAATGCCACAAAGTCTACCCCCCAAAGCATCCATTTTCTACAGGAGGAAGTTGTCATCTGCAGAGGGGGAATCCCCATTTCCCCCCCGGCATTCCCTAACCTAGAGACTTCCGGGAGAAAGACCTCTTTGTCGCTGGGTCGCGGGAACCAAATTTGGGCTAGAATAATAGAATCCTAGAATTGGAAGAGACCACCAGGGGCCATCCAGCTGCTCTTTAAAAACCTCCAAAGAAGGAGACTCCACCACACTCCGAGGAAGGGCATTCCACTGTCGAACAGTCCTTACTGTCAGGAAGTTTTTCCTGATGTTTAGACGGAATCTTTTTTCCTTCACCTTGAATCCATGACTCCTGGTTCTAGTCCAGCGAGCTGTGGAGACTTCTCTGGGGAATTCAGATTAGCCTGCACACTCCCACACACGCCAGCCGGGTGACCTTGGGCTAGTCACAGTTCTTTGGAGCTCTCTCAGCCCCACCTACCTCGCAGGGTGTTTGTTGTGAGGAGGGAAGAGCAAGGAGATTGTAAGCCCCTTTGAGTCTCCTGCAGGAGAGAAAGGGGGGATATAAATCCAAACTCTTCTTCTTCTTCTTCTTCTTCTTCTCCATGGGTGGTATGGGGTACAGCACAGGTGTCAAACTCGTGGCCCTCCAGATGTTATGGACTACAGTTCCCATCATCCCCTGCCAGCATGGCAGTCCATAACATCTGGAGGGCTGCGAGTTTGACACCTATGGGGTACAGCATATTTTCTAGTGCCCATCAAGTGCTTTTCAGAAGTGGGCAGGGCCAGGTCGGGTTTTTTGCTGCCATTTTGCTGCCACCATGCTGTGTCAGAATCCCATATGTGTCCATAGGCTTAAAAAGGTCTAGCTGTTCTGCTCTCTCTCTCTCCCCTTCCCATTAGTGTGACCCCCCTTTAATTTAGAGGAGGAGGAGGAGGAGGAGGAAGAGGAAGAAGAAGAAGAAGAAGAAGAAGAAGAAGAAGAAGAAGAAGAAGAAGAAGAAGAAGAAGAAGAAGAAGAAGAAGAAGAAGAAGAAGAAGAAGAAGAAGAAGAAGAAGAAGAAGAAGAAGAAGAAGAAGAAGAAGAAGAGCAGGAGCAGGAGCAGGAGTTTGGATTTATATCCCCCCTTTCTCTCCTGCAGGAGACTCAAAGGGGCTGACAATCTCCTTGCTCTTCCCCCCTCACAACAAACACCCTGTGAGGTGGGTGGGGCTGAGAGAGCTCCCAGAAGCTGTGACTAGCCCAAGGTCACCTAACTGGCGTGTGTGAGAGTGTACAGGCTAATCTGAATTCCCCAGATAAGCTTCCACAGTTCAGGCGGCAGAGCTGGGAATCAAACCCGGTTCCTCCAGATTAGATACACGAGCTCTTAACCTCCTACGCCACTGCTTGTCTCAGATTCAGATGACTGACAAACATTGCTATGTGTTCAACTTGGTGCCTTTGTTATCATTCTGTGTGTGCCTGTGGTCAAGTCATAGCTGTTGTACAATGACCCCACGTGGTTTTTGAGGCAAGAGACCTGTGGAGGTGATTCGCCATTGCCGGACTGGAAAGACCAGTCATTCGCTCAAGATTACCCAACAGGTTTCCTGTGGATGAGTGGGGAATCGAACCCAGTTCTCCAGATTAGAGTCCACCACTCTTAACTGTTACACCATACCAGCTCCTTGTTATCATTCTGGCCATCAGAAATCTGGAGAGTCAAAGCCTTGCCTTTTAGAACGAGATGAGGGATGATTTTGTCTTGCTGGTTCCACCAGAACATGCCTGTTCTGAGTTTGCTTCTTGCTTGCATGAATCACATCCAATTTTTTTATTTTCTGTTACTTTTGTAATAAAATCCCCCTGTTACAATCCACACATTTTCCAATGTTATTTATGTGCCATTCAATCCTCATGACAAATTCTATAGATATTTAAAGCAAGTAACCTTTGGGCATATAAATAAAATTGGTACCTATAAAAACCATACCTGGTGCAAAGGAATGTTTAAAAATATTGCCAGCGAAAAGCAGAAAACTGAAACTGCCCACCATAATATTTAAAAGTTGACAGCAAACAAAACACACTGGGAATGTTCAAATCTCCTGAATCCAAACTCTTCTCTGATACACAGAGGGCTCTCCAAACAAGTTCCTTCAAGACACACACAGAAGAAAATGGATTCACAAACCACCCAGGCAGCCAAACGGATCTCACCAATTCTCTGATCTTATCGGATGGAAGGAAAAGTAACTTGGAATTGGCAAATCCAGAGAGAAATTTATTTATTTATTTTTATTTATTTATTATTTGTTTTAATATACCGCCCTATCCCCAAAGGGCTCGGGGCGGTGAACAATATAAAAGCATATATAAACATAAACATATAAAAGTTTAAAATTTTCATTCTAAAACAGTATCCCACGAACCCATATGCAACCCTCCCAAGAAGAATGATGGGTCCCGATGATGTTAGGGACCCTATACAGCAGGGGGGAGGATGAAAGCAGGGCACCCTCAGCGGCTGGTCTCTCCGAAGGCCCAGTGGAACAATTCGGTCTTGCAGGCCCTACGGAACTCTCCAAGGTCCCGCAGGGCCCGGACAGCTGGTGGTAGAGTGTTCCACCAGGCAGGGGCCAGAGCCGTAAAGGCCCTGGCCCGAGTGGAGGCCAGCCGCATCATTGAGGGGCCAGGGATCTCCAGTAAATTGGCCTCTGCTGAGCGCAGAGGTCGACTCGGGACATATGGGGTAATGCGGTCCCGAAGGTACGAGGATAAGGAGGATTTTGGAAGGTTCAGTCTTGGTCTTCTCTAGTGAAAAACCCCCAGGCAAAAGACTGAAAGATCATTCTGGAATGTCTCTAGTACCAAGTACATAGGTTGGGTCTGGGGTCATCTGGTTTAATTGTTCCCCCAAGCTTTTTAAATTTCACTCGGTTTGCTGCTCCAGCAATAAACCTTTACCATTACAATAAATTAAAATTCTGATCATCCTAAAATGGAGGCCCAAGAGTAGGAGGAGCTACTTTGCTCTGGGCAGGGGAACGTGGGGAGCAGCAAGAAAAACCAGAGGAAATTAAATGCATGCTGAGCTCCTTGGCTTTAGCGCCAAAGGGTGGCTCCTTCCGCACATGCAGAATAATGCACTTCCAAACTGCTTTCAGTGCTCTTTCAGTGCGGAATAGCAAAATCCACTTGCAAACAGTTGTGAAAGTGGTTTGAAAACGCAGTATTTTGCCTGTGCGGAAGGGGCCGGAGAGAAAAAGTCACAAAGGGGTTCTGGAAACCACAGGGATTCTCTGATCTGAAGAGGGGTTGATTGTCGAAGAGGGGAAAACATGTGCGTAACTTGGAATCAAACCGGAAGAGAATGTGCACTCAACGCGAAGGAGACCACATGTCAGTAAATGGACTTAATCTATCAAGACTGGCAGTAGTTCTCCAGGATATCCAGTAAAGATCTTTCACATCCTCTAATCTGGAGCACCAGGTTTGATTCCCGCCTCCTCCACATGAGCAGCAGACTCTTATCTTGTGAACCAGATTTGTTTTCCCACTCCTCCGTATGAAGCCTGCTGGGTGACCTTGGGCTAGTCCCGTGGTGGCGAACCTTTGGCACTCCAGATGTTATGGACTACAATTCCCATCAGCCCCTGCCAGCATGGCCAATTGTAGGGGCTGATGAGAATTGTAGTCCATAACATCTGGAGTGCCAAAGGTTCGCCACCACTGGGCTAGTCACAGTTCTTGGTCAGAACTCTCTCAGCCCCGCCTGCCTCACAAGATGTCTGTAGTGGGGAGAGGAAGGGAAAGGGGTTTGTAAGCTGCTTTGAGAAAGGTGAGGTATAAATCCAAAACGCTTCTCTTCTTCTCTTCGCCATCTACTATCCGACTGCTGTAACTGGAGGCTGAATCTGCAACCTTCTTCGTGCAAATCAGACGCACTTGCACTGAGCCATGGACTATGCGTGTGTATTAAGTGTCATCAAGTGGTAGCTGTCTTATTGTTACCGCTGCCCCGGTAACATAAAGGGATTTCTAGGAGTGATTTCAGCTCGTGGCAGCAAAACCGGGAAGAGATAGGTGCAGGAGACCAAAGATCCTTCTAAGCAGGGGATTCTTTATTAAGAACATAAGAACATATGAACAAGCCAGCTGGATCAGACCAAAGTCCATCTAGTCCAGCTCTCTGCTACTTGCAGTGGCCCACCAGGTGCCTTTGGGAGCTCACATGTAGGATGTGAACGCAATGGCCTTCTGCGGCTGTTGCTCCCGATCACCTGGTCTGTTAAGGCATTTGCAATCTCAGATCAAAGAGGATCAAGATTGGTAGCCATAAATCGACTTCTCCTCCATAAATCTGTCCAAGCCCCTTGTAAAGATATCCCGGTGAGTGGCCATCACCACCTCCTGTGGCAGCATATTCCAAACACCAATCACACGTTGCGTGAAGAAATGTTTCCTTTTATTAGTCCTTATTCTTCCCCCCACCATTTTCAATGGATGCCCCCTGGTTCTAGTATTGCGAGAAAGAGAGAAAAATTTCTCTCTGTCAACATTTTCTACCCCATGCATAATTTTGTAGACTTCAATCATATCCCCCCTCAGCCGCCTCCTCTCCAAACTAAAGAGTCCCAAATGCTGCAGCCTCTCCTCATAGGGAGGGTGCTCCAGTCCCTCAATCATCCTTGTTGCCCTTCTCTGCACTTTTTCTATCTCCTCAATATCCTTTTTGAGATGCGGTGACCGGAACTGGACACAGGACTCCAAGTGCGGTCGCACCACGGCTTTATATAAGGGCATGACAATCTTTGCAGTTTTATTAGAATTCCTTTCCTAATTATCCCCAGCATAGAGTTTGCCTTTTTCACAGCTGCCATGCATTGAGTTGACATTCCCATGGAACTAACAACTAAGACGCCTAAATCCCTTTCCTGGTCTGTGACTGATAGCACTGACCCCTTTAGCGTGTATGTGAAGTTTGGATTTTTTGCCCCTATGTGCATCACTTTGTGCCAAATGATTCCTCAAAAGCAGCTCAACCAAAAAACCCAGCACAAAACTTTTAATACACTCAACTCAGGGGAGGGGGCAAACCCAGTAAGGGGCAGGTAAGGGGGCAGGTTCCTTACCCTACAGCAAATAGGAACACATCAATACATTAGCACATAAAACAACATGTACAATTACAACTTAATGAATGAAAACGAAAGTCTCGTGGTGAAGCGTCTCTTCGTGATTTCGCAAGGTCCGAGAGTAGAAAGCGTCCCATTCATAAAACTTGGCTTCGGATGACGCACCCAAGAACCCTGTTATCAATGGGTGCACATGTTGGTCCTCTCCTGAGGCTCCTGCCTCTTGGTTTTAGAACAAAGGAAAGTTCGAACCGCCCAATGATGGGCACGTTCTCCAACGGCTGGAACATCTGGGTGTGCCGCCATCAGATTCAATTTGTAATCCAAAAGGGTTTTGTCTTCTGGTGATGAGATGTTCCTGGGTGTTGGCTTCTGAAGTCGTCACAGGCGATGCAATGAAAAGACGAGACGCAGCGACATAATTCGGTGGAGAGAAGCCAGTGGCTAATCTGCCGTGCTCTGGTCCCTGGCACCTTTTATTAGGGTTTTCGGGTTGGGAGGCGGGAGAGCGGGAGAATATTGGGCAAAACATGAATCATAGGGGCTGCGTACGTGCGGGAGGAGACGCTCCTGTGTGGGCCTAATCCATACCTGGGGGTATGCACCTTTTGTCCCTTTGTCCAGGACATCTGGTGACCCGTGAGTCATGGGGGTCTTGTGATCGGTGAGTCTGCTTGCCCGGAGGGCAACAGATGGCGCAGGCATTCCCGTGCTCTTTCTGAGACCCTCTACGTATTTGCTGGTTCACCCCCAACAGGTTTTGCTGCTTTCCAGGACTGACTTCCTTGAACCCTAACTCTAGCTAATACAAACTACTGTAACATATACCTATTCTACCTAAAAACAATATTTTTTTCCCCAAGCAAGATCATAAACGCTATTCAAATGAGACCAAATCAAGTAACATCATAGAGTCTACCATGTAACACAGTGTTTCCCAACCTTTTCTCACATCGCGGTACCCCTTTGGACCTCGCTCTTCATATCTCAGGGTACCCCGGAGGTTCATTTGATTTTGTTTGCATTTTTTAGGTTTTTTTCCGCCTTTTTGGCCTGTAGGTGGGGAGAGTGGCAAGCAGGTGGAGGGGAGGGAAAGTAGCATTGACAGTCATCGGCAGTTTGTTTACCTAAATTCGACATGGATTGGGGGGATTTATTCGGCTTAAATCTACCCCCCCAAATCCACACCGAATTTAGGCAAATAAAACAATGCTGTTTTTCAGTGTTGTTTAAAGGGAGCCCATGAAGCTTCCACCCCCCCCCTTCAAAATCCATGTGATTCCAGTGGGGTGGGGCAGGCGGTAGCATTGTCATGGTACCCCTGGGTACCACGGAATCCTGGTTGAGAATCACTGATGTAACATAATGCATGCACATCAAAGAATCTAGAACATACCAAAAATGCTTATCTATATGTACTGAAACAAAATAGTTATTTTGAGCAATGCTCTGTCCCCAAGGAGTGGTTTTTTGTGTTATTGACACATATTTTTTTTTGCCTCAGGGGGTACATTAGGGTTTATGCTTAGACAATTTTATTCTCCATTCTCTGGCGGTAACATTATGGCAACCCAGCAAGGGGCTTTCGGGTCAAGTGAGAAGCAGAGATCTTGGCTACTGCCTTCCTTCATGCTTAGTGTTTTCCTTGGTGGCTCCCCTCCAAGTGCTGACCATGCTTAGCTTCTGAGATCTGACAAGGTTGGTGTAGTCGCGCCGCGAGGTCAGCGTAAGAACGAGACGAGACGCGGTGATTTCATCTGGTGGAGAGCGCCAGCAGCGGGAGCGCGGGTGTCCGTGTTCCTAGCGACTCTGCCGCGTGCTGGTTCCTGGCACCTTTTATTATGATTCTAGTGGGGGCGTGTAGAAGGGCGGAACGGGGGAATTCCGGGAGAGCGGGAGACTGAGAGATCATCATGTGATGCATGATCTCACCTTGGCTGTTACTGGCGGAGAGAGAAGCATCAGCGTTTGCTGGCCTAATCCTCACCTGGGGGCAAGGCCATTGTCCCTTTGGTTCGGGGACACCCGGTGGTTGTGAGCCAGGTAGTTCATGACCCGTGACTCATCGGGGGATGAGGGGTGGGGGAGCGGTGCGACCAGAAGGCCGCAGGGAGCACCGGTGTGCCAGCGCTCTACTTACGGTGCTGCTGGGTCAGCAGTGCATCCCTACATCTCCTCCTTTTTTACATTTAGTGGGATACCAAAATGTTAGGGGGTGATTTAAAGGGACGCCAAGCCAGTTGGCCAAGCTGGCCGAGCTGCTTGTGCAACATTAGAACTTGGTTGTGGCGTAAGGGAAAGTCGAGGGGTTTCTTACACATGTTACAGGCAATATTAGATATACATTGAATGAAACAAGATCCGACGATGAGGCACACAATCAAGCCAATACAGAGCTGTACAATAGCACTTAACCATCCCCCCGGTAGCCAGCTCCAGAGGGCTGACCACCAGTGGGGTAGAACGTCATACTTCAGATTAGATACAATATCTTGCAGTTCACGCACTTTCATATGAATCAAATGGGAATTATCAGAAAGATTAAAACAACACATATCATGTACATTCTCACAACCTTGGTGATGCAATAACAACAAATAATCAATAGCGGCACGATTATCTAAAGTCGCTTGATGAAGTTCCTGCTGCTCGGAGGCCAGAGCATCCAGAGCAATGGAGGTAGAGTTAATGGACTTCGCAAGGGCACAGGCCAGCCGGCCAATGGTCTTAGCGTTGTAAGAAGCGAGTCCGGGGACTCCCACTAGGGAAGTCGCGAGGGAGACGAACTCCGCTTCGGAGAGGGCAACCGCATCGCTCCGGCAAGAGGGGTCGAGGGGCAGAGCGGAGCGGCGGCGGCGGCGCCCGGGCTCCTGGGGTGGAGCCTGAGGCAGGACGATGGTGAGGCGGCTAAGGCAACAGAGAGTCCCGGCAGAAAGCCGAGCAGGGATGTAGTTGAAAGTTCTCTCCCCGCAAGTCCAGAACCAACCCTTTGGGAGCAAGATGTTCCCGTACACGGGGGGAATGTCCTCCGTGCGTGTGCAGTTCCAGTTGGCCGAGCCGGTGAATGGGCCCGGGTCGGTTTCTTGTCTTGCCGCGCCGGAGATGCGGGCACAGGTGTTGGACTTGTGATTAGCGACAGTCTTGGTGACAAGGGAGAGAGCGCCGGCCGGGAGGGTTTGGACGAAGGGGCCCCAGTCAGCGCTCATAGAGTACTTGATGGATGAAGCATTCATAAAGGGGCTTAAGCCAGACTCCGCTAGGAAGTCTCCAGGGGCTTTGCAAACGGGGAGCAGGCAGGAGCTTAGCAGGCTCCCGACTCCTAGGTACTGGCCCAGGCAGAAGGACGAAACGTTGGCAGCGGCAGCAAATTGCTCCCAGATGTTGGTCTGGTCAAAGCTCATCAGGGGGTGGCCGACTGCCACCGGCAGGAGGCAGCAGAGCAGGCAAAGGATGGTGGCCGCCGAGTTGGCAGTGATGATTGCAAAGAGGGTGGCACAGAGGTTCTCGGGCGTCTCGGGGTGGCCTTGCTGGCGCAGCAGCTCCTGAGCTTGGCTGGCGGTTGCTTTGACATTCCCCCAGGTCATCCGGGTCTTTGGACCGTCTGGGTGTCGGTGGCGGCGTTCCCGTTGAGGCCGCTGGGCGGGATCCTCCAGAGAGATTTGTTCCATCTCCGGGATGGGGTTGATTTCCTCCTGGCGCCATTCCATGGGCTGGCCTGTCATGGCGAGTCGGGATCCACCGGAGATCTGTAGGAAGAAGGACTGAAACACACCCCCTTCCCCAGGTTATAGGAGGGGGCCGGGTCCTGCCAGGCTTGGAGAGCTGATGGCGGGAGGTCAAAGTCAAGTTTTGTTGGGTTTAGTGTTTGATATAAGACGACAGGCTTATTTTGCAGCCTGTGTAACGGTTGCTTTTAATGCAGTCTACTGGGGGCCGCCCACTCCTCTTTCTTTAAATTGTTTGACAGGAAGGGCGGAGGGTAGGCGATCCTGATGGAAGCTGGCTTCAGGGCGTCATCAGGGTGCGTCAAAGCAAGAGTCCGAGCCTCGAGGGAGGAGGGGGCAAGTGGACCCTGGGGGAATTGTGGGTATGCATGCTAATTTGCAACATAAAAGAGGGTTTGGATGCGTTTTTGGGTGATGGATGCATCCAGGGGACAAAGCAATCAGGCGATTAGGGGTAAACTCCACACACAAAAAGGGGGGGGGCTTTACTTTGCAGGGGAAATGTACTTACCGTGACCTTGGTGGTTAATGCCAAGAGGTTGGAAATGGTGCTGAATTTGTAATCGAATTATCTTGGGGAATTGCCGCCCGCCGAAACCACTCCTTAAGGGCCGGCTTCGGCCAAGCGCCTGGCCTTGCACAGCCGCCAGGCGCTGGGCAACCACAACCCACACAGGTTTGTGTGTGAATTTGGTGCTGCAGCATCCCCTTGACCAGAGGCCTGCCCTGGCCGCCGAAACCACTCCTTAAGGGGCGGTTTCGGCTAAGCGCCCTGGCGATGGTAGCCACAAGCCAAACAGGTTTGTTAGGGGCATAGTGGCGGCAGCCTCCTTTTTAAACTGGGGCCTGTCCTGGCAGTGCTGCGGTACCAGGACGGGCCCAGATTTTAATCCAGGGAGGGCCAGTCAGCCAATTGGCCCTCCCGCCTCTGCTGGTTGAAAAAATAGAGGGAAGAGAAAAGGAAAAGGGGGGAGTAGTTTCTCTGCGGAAGTTCGAGGATGAGTTCGGAAGGCACAATTAGGATCTATGATCTGTGTGATGGGTTTATCCATCCCAGACTAGGGTCGTTTTGACCTGGCTCATGAGGTCCCTTCCCCAGAGATTGACATGGATGTCCAGAACGATGGGGCGGACTGTGAGCTGCCGCTCGAGCCCTGGGCTGTGGACCGTGAGCGGGCGGATGCTCCGTCTCGCGGTTTGTCTTCCCCCCACCCCCCAGATGTGCGGACAGGTCTCGGTTGGCCACTGGTCAGGCCACTCGGCTGCTCTGATGACAGTCACATCAGCGCCGGTGTCCACCAGGCCCTTGAACAGACACCCCTCCACGGTGAGCTCCAGATACGGGCGGGAGCTTCCGATGGGTGTTTCCACCGCTGCGATGGTAGTATTGGCTGCGCCCTGATGGCTGCCGGGGCTCGTGGCCTTTATTGTGTCGGCAGCGGGCAGCGCATGGGGCAGGAGGATCAGCTGCGCGCAGCTGGTTCCGCTGGGCAACTCCTGCGGGATGTTCGTCCAGACTTGGAGATGGATGGGTCCCTGGTGCGTGGAGTCAATGACTCCGGGGATGATGAACAATCCCTGCTCAGCGGCGGAGGCCTTTGGCAGCACCAGCCCAATGGTCCCGGTAGGGATGGGGTCGCCATACTGGGTTGGGGCGACGAGGACCTCGTGGGGGAACTTGAAGGAGATGGGCTGGGTGCACGTGAGCGAGATGCCACGAGAGGGGGGTGGCTTGGGTGTGGGTCTTGGTGTTTGGGCCTGTTCTAGTACTCTCCCCCTTGGTCCTGGGCTGGGGAGATGCCCGGGCGCGAGTTTCCCGACGGGCAGTCGCTTCTCCAGTGGAAGCCTTTCTGGCACCGGGGGCATCGGGTTTTTGGCGGCCTCGGGGGCCTTCGTCTCTTGGGGGAGGACCCTCCTCCATCGGGGTTGTAGGCCCCCCCGCCGGGCTGCCTACACTCCCTCCGGAAGTGTCCTGACCTGCCGCAATTAAAGCAATCACCTTGGGGCTGTCCCCTGGCGGTGGAGAGTGCTGCGGCAAGGAGGCTAGCTTGGTGGGCAGAGGATCCGATGTCCTGGCAAGCCTTAAGCATGGCGGCCAGTTCAGGATCCTTGCCTGGGCCCATGATTGCTCTGCGGCACTCAGTGGAGGCGTTCTCTTTGGCGAGGCGCATGAGGAGCTCGTTTTGGGCCTCCTCGCTATCTACCTGCCTCTTAAGGGCCTCCTGGAGCCTGTTCACAAATTCGGCGTAGGGCTCTTGGGGTTTTTGTCGGATGGTGGAGAAACTTTGGGTTGGTTGGCCGGCATTAGGAACCTTGACAAACGCCTTGTAGGCGCATTTAGAGGCGACCGTAAGGGTGGCCTCTGGCAGGACAATCTGATCGTTGGGGTTGGCGAAGGCATCGAAGCCGTAAAGTTGCGCGGCGGTGTAGGCGCCGCCCGAGGCAGCTCCCCTAGCGACACACTGCTGGCGGAACTCGCTTTCCCAGATCACAAATTGTGCAGGGCTCAAAAGCATGCGAAAGGTGGTCTTCCAGTCATCCGGAACCATTAGGTGATTCCTTGCGACTGCTTCCAGCATGCCTCTCACATAGGGGCTGGTGACTCCTACGTCCCGCATCGCTTTGCGGAGCTTGGTGAGGATATTATAGCTTAACGGGCGGTACTCGACAACCCGCCGAACAATGCCATCCTCCCCCTCGGTATCCGTGAAGTGAACGGGGCATAAAGCGAGGATATCGGCATCGTCTTCCGTCAGGGTTTCCTTTTTCGCAAGTCGTGGTTAATACGTTCTGCGAGGGTTTTGAAACCCGCGACATTACGTGGCGCTGACGGAGGTGCTATGGCTTCAGAACATGAAGGCGGGGCAAGGGCAGGGGGCGGCCGAGCCGCGGGAGAATTTGAAGGAGGCAGGGAAGCAATGGGGGCAGAATGAGGACAGGCGTCCAATTTAGAGGATAGAGAAAATTCCGGGGGTGAAATTGAAGTTGAAAGATCGAAAGGAGGGCGGCCTACAGCAAGGGAGCCATAGGTCTGCAGGCTGATGGCGACATAGCATTGTCTCCACGTCAGTAGCAGTGACACCGGCGCGCGAGGCTCTGTGCGAAGAGTGCGCCCGATGTTTTCCCAATCCTTAAGATTCAATGTCCCCCCCTCCGGGTACCATGGACATTGAGCTTCAATCTCCTCGACCAATTTGCGCAGCTCCCCTCTCTTTACGGGGACCCTGCCGCGTTTCGCTAACGCTTTTAGTTCGTTAACGTGCTTGTCATAAGCCCTGCTTTTGCAAGCTCCCATACTCACCGGTGTTCCGTCGGACGAGAGAGTGTCCTAGGACTCGGGTCCCTGGATGCGCCGATCCAGCGGACAGGCGATACCGAAATGGGGGTCCCTGGATGCGCCGATCCAGCGGACTTCGGTACCGCGGCCCTTTCCCAGGCGACGGTGAGCAGGGTGGAGGTTCGAGGATTCCCGGGTTTCGGCACCAGCTTGTAGTCGCGCCACGAGGTCAGCGTAAGAACGAGACGAGACGCGGTGATTTCATCTGGTGGAGAGCGCCAGCAGCGGGAGCGCGGGTGTCCGTGTTCCTAGCGACTCTGCCGCGTGCTGGTTCCTGGCACCTTTTATTATGATTCTAGCGGGGGCGTGTAGAAGGGCGGAACGGGGGGAATTCTGGGAGAGCGGGAGACTGAGAGATCATCATGTGATGCATGATCTCACCTGGCTGCTACGTGCGGAGAGAAGCATCAGCGTCTGGGCCTAATCCTCACCTGGGGGCAAGGCCATTGTCCCTTTGTCCGGGACACCCGGTGGTTGTGAGCCAGGTAGTTCATGACCTGTGACTCATCGGGGGATGAGGGGTGGGGGAGCGGTGCGACCAGAAGGCCGTAGGAGCACCGGTGTGCCAGCGCTCTACTTACGGTGCTGCTGGGTCAGCAGTGCATCCCTACAGTTGGGCGATACCATACCACCTTCCCCCACGGGCAGTAGCTCAGTGGTAAAGCACAGGCTTTCCATTCTGCCAATTCACAGCATCTCCAGTTAAAAGGTCCTCGAATCTGGAGGAACCGGGTTTGATTCCCCGCTCTGTCGCTTGAGCTGTGGAGGCTTATCTGGTGAATCAGATTAGCTTCTGCACTCACGCAGACGCCAGCTGGGTGACCTTGGGGTAGTCACAGTTCTTTGGAGCTCTTTCAGCCCCACCCACCACACAGGGTGTTTGTTGGGGGCGGGGGAGGAGATTGTCAGTCCCTTTGAGTCTCCTTATAAGAGAGAAGGGGGGGTAATAAATCCAAACTCTTCTCTCTTCTTCTCACAAACTTTCGAAAGCCATTTTCAGATGGTCTGCAGTAGAACACCTAGATATGAGTCCAGTAACCTTACAGATTAGCAAGATTTTCAAGGTACACGCTTTCAAGGCAATGTAGCCTAGTAGTTAGAGGGCTGAACCAGAATCTTGGGTACCCGGGTTCGAACCCCCCCTGTCCCATGGAAGCTTTCTGGGTGACCTTGGCCCCGTCACACACACTCGACCTAACCTATTTCACAGGGCTGTTGTGAAGATAGAATTGGAGGAGATAATTATGTCCGTTAGTTTGGGCCCCCACCGGGGAGAAAGATGGAATTTTGAAAGAAAGAAACAAATGTGCCCCAAACCCATCAAGTTTTGCTGCTGTTCAGTCTTTTAGAAGAAGAAGAGTTTGGATTTATATCCCCTCTTTCTCTCCTGTAGGAGACTCAAAGGGGCTTACAATCTCCTTGCCCTTCCCCCCCACAACAAACACCCTGTGAGGTAGGTGGGGCTGAGAAAGCTCCGAGAAGCTGTGACGAGCCCAAGGTCACCCAGCTGGCGTGTGTGGGAGTGCACAGGCTAATCTGAATTCCCCAGATGAGCCTCCACAGCTCAGGCGGCAGAGCTGGGAATCAAACCCGGTTCCTCCAGATTAGATACACAAGCTCTTAACCTCCTACGCCACTGCTGCTCCATATCCAGCGCAACAAACTCTGACCAGGTTTTAAAAAGTTGCTTGCCTGGTCACCTGGGCGATGATATTTACTCGTCCTAGGTGACCAGGCAAACAGCTCTTTGCAAGCCTGCCTTGCATTTCCTCGCAAGATGGAAGAAGAGCCTCTCCAGGCCGAAAGGTCAACCGTTTCTGCGCAGCCACTTCCGATTGCACAAGTCCGAGTGATCTCATTTGCCTGCGTAGGAGTTGCCTTCTTAGTCATTCCCGGGGCGAGTTCTGTGAACTCAGCAATTAAACCACAAGAGGGATTCTGTCTTTTCTGACATTCAGCTCCTCTCCGTCGGAGAGGAATGTTTTTCGAGCCGAGACCGTTTCTTTATTTACAGGGAACTGATCTTGCAAAGCGGCAGAGACACAGCAGATTTTTAAGCCGGCGGAAAGGTGGTTTGAGAAACAGCTTCCTACATGCTCTGCAGCGGGAAGCGTTCCTCTCCCCCTCTCCCCCCCCCCCCCAGTCTGTTTGCTAATTAAAGCCAACAGATCTGCAAACTGAGCTGAAGGGAACACAATTAATCCATGAAATAGTTCCCTTATGAAAACTGTGGCTTTATAAACCAGATTCAAATCGCAGTATTTATGATTAATTTTCTGTAGCTCACTCTCCCCTCGTTTTTTTTTTTAAATGTAGGGGGTTATCCTGGAGTTATCCCATTTTACCCCTTTCAGGTAGGCCAGGCCACAAGATGTGGACTGGCCCTGCTCCATCGAGGGTTACCAACTTCCAGCTGTGGTCTAAAGATCTCCTGGAATGACAACTGATTTCTACACTGCAAAGATCAGCTTCGCTGGAAAAAATGGCAGCCTCCAATGGCATTAAAAAAGAAGAGTTCGGGTTCAGCAGAGGCGTAGGAGGTTAAGAGCTCGTGCATCTAATCTGGAGGAACCGGGTTTGATTCCCAGCTCTGCCACCTGAGCTGTGGAGGCTTATCTGGGGAATTCAGATTAGCCTGTGCACTCCCACACACGCCAGCTGGGTGACCTTGGGCTCGTCACAGCTTCTCGGAGCTCTCTCAGCCCCACCTACCTCACAGGGTGTTTGTTGTGAGGGGGGAAGGGCAAGGAGATTGTAAGCCCCTTTGAGTCTCCTGCAGGAGAGAAAGGGGGGATATAAATCCAAACTCCTCCACCTCCTCCTCCTCCTCCTCCTCCTCCTCCTCCTCTTCTTCTTCTTCTTCTTCTTCTTCTTCTTCTTCTTCTTCTTCTTCTTCTTCTTCTTCTTCTTCTTCTTCTTCTTCTTCTTCTCCTTCTCCTTCTCCTTCTCCTTCTTCTTCTTCTTCTCCTTCTTCTTCTTCTTCTTCTTCTTCTTCTTCTTCTTCTTCTTCTTCTTCTTCTTCTTCTTCTTCTTCTTCTTCTTCTTCTTCTTCTTCTTCTCCTCCTCTTGAAGAATCCCCAAAGGTTGATGGTAGGACTTCTGTTTGCAGAAGCCATGCTGATTTTCCTTGAGCAGGCTTTGTTCCTCAAACGTTTAATCATTCTATCTTTAATAACAACCTCTGCTAATTTCCTGGGAGTCAATGTTAAACTAGTCTGTAACTTCCAGGGGAAAGGAAGCATACTTTATGATTGACAGCAAACAGTCCAGAGAAAGAAAGGAGAGTTTTGCAAACAGCATCCCGCCTGAAATTTCTGTCATGAATGTTGCTGAACATGGAATGTAGTTTCTCACCCGCGTCCCAAGTGCTAAAGCAAAAAAATTATTATTATAGAGGATACAAGATTGCCCTTTTCTGTCTTGGAGGAAGTTACACCATTTAGGGGTGTCTTTTCTTTTGAGGGTGGGGGAGAAATGAAAGGTGAAGGAGGTCGATTCCCCACTTACCATCTGCTGCGCGCTACTCTCGCCAAGTAGCGCGGGGTCACGCGGCACTCCCCAATACAGGGGCAGCGACAACACAGCCACCCCGACGCTGCTGCTCTCGCGCCCCCTCAGCTCATGTCATTCCTGGCGCTCCTCAAAATGGCACCTTTTGATGACCCTGCGCTCTGCGCGGGGTCGTGGGGAAGCCCGGGAGCGCGCCGGAAATGCCGTGCGCTGAGAGTAGCGCGCAGCAAGGGTGGTCGATGGTAAGTGGGGAAACGACCGGAGTTCCCTTCAGTCCTCACCTCCATCCTATTTTTTTCATCACCGCAACAAGGGAAATAAGTCATGATAACGATAGTGCCTCGGAACAAGTGCCAAAGAACCGAGTCCTCGCTATTGGGTCACAAGCCAGGGACATTCAGGCAGCAGGCTTCTGGGGGCCCAAAGCTTTCTTTGCAAGGAACCTCATTACTGGCATCTCCCTTTTTAAAATCAACTAACCCTTCCAATGTCGTCGTTCCCCCCCCCCCCGGCCCCCAGCCTCCTCCCCCAGCATGCCTTGCACAAGAGACCAAAGAACCAAATATTGTCACGGTGGCAAGCAGGAATGTGCAGAGGCTGTTTGGCCTTCTCCGGAGCCGCAGCTGAGTCAGAGCGTTTGGCTTTAACTGTTTCTAGGTCAAAAGCAAAGTTCCCTTCTTTACTCCAGTGCTTTCCTAATCCCTGCCCTAGACAAGCTCAGAGCTGTGTTCTGTTCTGGGGGAGGGAAGGAAGACCACGGACAAGACCAGACAGGGCAAACGGAGACCCTGGTCACACAGAATACTAAAGGCATTTTATTGGAAGGGTGCAAAAGGACGCACCCTGTATATGGTATACATATTTTTCTTTAATATGTAACCAGCAACTCTTTTAAATTACAGAATAAATTTTGTTGACCTCTATGAACTGTTAATGAATCATTACACTTCCATATTATTTTATCTATGTTTGCATATCTCTCAACACCCCCTGCACACGTAAGAACCTGACCCTGTTCAACCCCAGGCTGCTCTAGGGCTTGTCGTGTCTCAGCAGAGCACAAGGCAGGGGTCGGGGGGGGGGGGGGGTCGGAAGACATGAGCGCACCAGGCCTTCTACCCCATTAACAGTCACCAGCCTTCTCCTCCTGCGAGTGTTTAGAGCATAGGCGTCGAACTCGCAGCCCTCCAGATGTTATGGACTGCAGTTCCCATCATCCCCTGCCAGCATCATGCTGGCAGGGAATGATAGGAACTGTAATCCATAACATCTGGAGGGCCGCGAGTTTGACACCTATGGTTTAGAGCATGTCCTAAGTGCCCCTCCCCCCAAGAAGCCTCCCATGCTCAAAACCTACCACGACCACTGTCCACGTATGATCCTTGAAAGGAGGGGTGGGCAGACAGGGAATTGAAAAGTCCTGCAGGTGGAACTGTGGAAGGTGCCTCGGCCTGGTGAAGGAGGGATAACAGAGGGGGCAAGGAAGGTTACGTGGGGGATCGGTGCCTCCCACAGCGTCAGTGGCGTACCTAGGCAAACTGGAGCCCTGGGCAACACCTGAGTTTGATGCCCCCCCATGGGCAGCCACCCATGGGAATTGTAGTTCATGATGGGAATTGTAGTTCATGGACATTTGGAGAGCCACAGGCTGCAGACCCCTGTCCTAGTAGCAGCCTAATCAAGGTAACTGGGATAGTGTATTGAAGAACAAGCCATCTCTTCTGTGCAACTGAGGCTCTCTTACCTCCTAGCAGCAAAGTAATTGGGGGAATTGGGCACACACGGCATAATGATCCATATCTGGTAGCAGCAACCTCATTGGGGGAAATGGCTGTGTGCGTGCTGCAGGACAACCCATCTCTTTCATACAACAACAACCACCTTTATTTGGCATTTAAAAATAGGTTCTAGAGCATTGCCAGACATTTTTGAAATACAAATCAAGAGTACATTCAAAGTGCAGACAGGAAGACTGTATATAGCAGTATACATTACTTAAAAAGTTCTTTCACTTGTAAAAGAAACTTTGCTACTTTTTCCAAGAGCATGAAATCTGTGTTGTTTAACAGAAGCTCCACAACAGAGCAGTCAGAGTCACTTTCAGATTTGTCTAGGGCCAGCCTGGGAGAGAAATTCCTGATGCCCACATATCTCGGACAGTCAAGAGTAATGTGAGCAAGAGTCTCCACTTGGTTTTTACAGTGTGGACAAACCCGATCCTGGAGAGGGATGGATAAGTAACGACCCTTTGTAATGGCCGATGGGAAGGTATTGGATCTGGCCCTTGTGATAATCCATCTCTGTTGGGGTTCAGTGAATAATTCAAGATATTTGGCTGTGTGCCCCTGTTCCGGTATTATTCCGACAGAGAGGGGTGAGCATGATTTATTTGCTTGCCCCAACAAGGTATGATATTCCTGTTCTAGAAGTTTATTTTTCAAGGTTTGGAAAATCTCTCTGGGTGTCAGCATACAGAGATCTTCCAGTAATAAACCTATTGAGTAAATTTTTGATTTGAGAAGTTGATACCATTCGGAGGCAAATAGGTCTGGGCGCGCTGTGTATATTATCATTCAATTGAAACTTCCCCACCTCCTAGCAGCAGTCTAATCGAGGGAAGGGGATGTGTCTGCTTTAGTATGAACCATCTCTGCTACGCAATTGAACCTCCCTCACCTCCTGGCAGCAATCGAATCAGGGGAAGGGGTTGCGTGCTGTAGAAGGAACGATCTCTTCCAAACCAATCGAGTCTCGTCGTTTCAGTTCATATCTACTCTTCCGCCTATTTTAGTCCATTTCTATGAAATGTCTATTGTTGGAAGCTTCTCCACTTACCTGTGGAAAGTTATAGAATCCCTGCGACCCCTTTCCAGACAGCCATATGCTAAACAAGCTTGTGAAAAACCGAGAAGTTGCAAAAGGCCACTGAGGTTTGTTTTGAGTCAGTGGAGAGAGAGGAAGACAGCGAGCCAAAAGTGTGCAAGCCTCAGGGTTGTGACATTATGCTGTCCCCCTCCCTTATTACACCTCCACGAGCCATCCAGTCTAGTCATGACCTTGATCACGTATGCTCAAATGTTCCCATGAGCCACTGGGACCAGCTGTAGTGGGGTCAGAGATTGAAATGCCAGAGAGGGTTCGAAGTGCCTGAAAGCCTAGGGTCTGTGCCATGGGTTAATACGGCCCTGGATGAAGTCTGGGAAACATCTGAAATCCAGTGCCTTTTCAGGCCTCGAGATTGACTGTTTTTATGGCTGGACACATCTCTTCTGCCCTCTTCTGTTTCTTTTTGCTTTCATACACTACTGTAGTGAGCTTTTCTGTTTCACTCAGTTTTGTTGCTGATCTTTCCCAATTGGAGTGTCTCTATATTGGGGTTATGACAAAAGGGTTGTTGGGGCCCTTAAGCCTTCCCACTGCCTCATGCCCTGAGATTTATTTTCCTTCCAAAATTTTAACGGTCAGTTATGCTTTGACTGAGCAACCCTTTTGTCTGTCAATATTGCTATGCAGTGGTGTGAATGTGTTGATTTAGAATTTGTGTATACACCTTGCGTTTTCCCATTTCTATAAATTAAATAAAACAAGAAGAGTCTTCTTTAGCTGTTCAGCTTGGACACTTCGCAGACAAGAAGATTAACATCTCTGTAGGGATGCCCAAATAACTTCTTCCACAATATCAGAAAATAAAATAATAATAAACTGGCACCAGAGGCTTATAAAGTTAAACAAAGAATCAAATGTTTTTATTCACAAGAACTAAATCAGGAAGTTTTTCTGGCAAAGGATACAAACACATACACACATACATACATGAAAATGGTTTTAGAGAGGTTACTATTTACAGGATGTTTCGGTATCTTTTTATAGTTGATGCAAGGTTCATACAAGTCACTATCTTTAGTGCCTTCAAGTTGTTACTGTCACTTCAAGTATACTCACAATAAGAACCCACCAGTATAGCTGTATAGTTTTCTGTTTGGCTAAACCTTTAATTCCACCCACAGGTAAGAATAACCTACATAATTCCTCAGACACTAACTTGAAGACAGTCTCTCTTCTAGAGTGTTTCTCACTCAGTGCTTCTCAGAGAAGGACTTGTTGCTTTCCTTCAGGAAACCCAATCATTTCTCTCTTTAAAAACTCAATTACCTTCAGTCTTCAACTGCCTTTTATCTGAGTGAGTTCTCCTCAGAGAAATTAACCAAGCCACCAGTGTGATTAATCAGGGTCACTGTGTTGTGGTAAACACCTTGGCACAGATTCCCTATTTTAAATCTGCCCTTCCAGGCACTTAATTAGAGTAGCTCAGCTCACTTAGAACTGGCCCTCAGCCACCACAGAATGGACCTCTCATAGAACACCCATTCCCTCTGGCCTTTCAATTCAGTTATCACCTCAGGACTCTCAGTGCTCTGGCTAAGAATGTCCTGCAGTTCTCTCTAGCCAATCATGTGGAGTTCCATGTTAACCATTTGGAATCACAATATTCTATTCCCAGAAGGTGCCTGTATAAGGTCACAGTCTCAAAATTGACTGCTTTTACGGACACATCTCTTCTGCCCTCTCTTTTTGCTTTTATACACTACTGTAGTGAGTCTGTCTGTTTTGCTCAGTTTTGTTGCTGGTCTTTCCCAATTAGAGTGTATCGAAATTGGGGGTCATTTACATGCAATTTGCATGTTATGCACAGTTGATGCAAAAAAAAATCCCATTTAAAACTGAATCCTTTGACGTACACTGAAACAGAAAATGCACCGGCTTTCATGTGCATAGGAAAGAAACCAAAATGAAATGGGGATTTCTGAGCTGAAATGGTGGACTTGTAAACTTTATTATCATTATTAGATGCCATAAAGGAGACGGTTTTAGTGGATGTTCCAGTATATCCAGCAGCAGTGGCATAGGAGGTTAAGAGCTCGTGTATCTAATCTGGAGGGACCGGGTTTGATTCCCAGCTCTGCCGCCTGAGCTGTGGAGGCTTGTCTGGGGAATTCAGATTAGCCTGTGCACTCCCACACATGCCAGCTGGGTGACCTTGGGCTAGTCACAGCTTCTCTGAGCTCTCTCAGCCCCACCTACCTTACAGGGTGTTTGTTGTGAGGGGGGAAGGGCAAGGAGATTGTCAGCCCCTTTGAGTCTCCTGCAGGAGAGAAAGGGGGGATATAAATCCAAACTCTTCTTCTTCTTCTTCTTCTTCTTCTTCTTCTTAAGGCAGCCCAGCACCTACTCAGCAAACCACCCCGTAAACACTGTTTGCTTAGCAGACATGTTCCATGAAAGCCCTTAGGGGATGGGGCGGTATATAAAGGAGAGAAAGGGGGGATATAAATCCAAACTCTTCCTCTTCTATATGCTGGCTGATTAGTAACTCTACAAAGCTCCTACTGTGATCAGTGCAGACAGAGAAGACCAGTCTTTCAAGAAATGAGTCCTCCTGTCCTGTCCAATATTACTTGCTCTGGTTTGACCCCAATGGTTGCCTCGCCATGCAGAAACATTTCCCTTGGTAAATCAGTCTCCAAGGTCCCTGGGAGAAAGCAATGGAACAGTCGTTCTTCTCCACTGAGTCATTACAGCAGAACTCCTACCCGCTCATGCTTCACGAGGCCCTGGCATTCCATCTCTTCATCTTTGCAAGATCTCTATGGTTACCGTTGTCATGACTTTCTAGTCCTCCCTCTGTATTCTTTATGGTCAGAGTGCCTGGGATAGCAGCTGTGGGAAGCAAAGGAATAAAACCTGAGGCAGGATGCACAGTTGCCAACCTCCAGCCACTGCCTTGAGGTCTCCTGGAATTACAACTAATCTCCACACTATGCAGGGTGTAGTAGTGTGGAGAAAATGGCGGCTTGGGAGGGCGGATTCCAGTGTTATTTTCCCACTCTCACCAGGCTCCGCCCTCCAAAGCTCCAGGTGATTTCCCAACCCAGTGTTGGTAAATCTAACGGTGTGAAAAGTCTTGCTCAGTTTTGCTACATCCTCAGAACCTCAGAAGACCACTGCTGGATGAGCCC
>NC_059436.1:52374480-52391070 GCF_021028975.2 Sphaerodactylus townsendi | reverse complement strand
TCTTCTTCTTCTTCTTCTTCTTCTTCTTCTTCTTCTTCTTCTTCTTCTTAATCCATAATAAACTATTGGAAGCTAGCTTTGTACAACATTTTGTTGAAAAAGATGATTCTGACAAAAATGTAAAGTTTTGCGTATTATATAAATGTCAAAAGAAAACATATGGGAGAAACAGTGTTAGGAGAATCTTGTTGCAGTTTGAGACCAAGTGCACTAAATGGGGTTTGAATAATGACATGGATTTTTCCTGGTTTTTATAATTAACTTTGCTATAAGATATGTATATGAGTCAGGGATGTATTTTCCATGTATTGGTTTGATCCTGTTTACAGTTTGCATCACCTTGTAAAGTTAAAAAAATATGATTATCTTTAATAGCAACATACCTGTGGCCCATTAGCAGTCTTTATAACATGTCTAAGCACAGCTTGTAACTGTTTTGCCCCTAATCGTGTGGCATTGCTTGTTCGGGATGAACTTGTGCTAATCTTCACCTTTTGTAAGTAATTTTTATTACTTCTAAAAATTTATTAAGCTACATGTATTTATTATATTAATTCATCATGTCATCTCAGCAGGGGCGGAGCAAGGGAGAACTACGACGGGGGGCCCCTGCCACACCTTCACCCACCCCCACCCCAGAACACCCCCGCTCCACCCAGGACAGCCCCCACCATGCCCCCAGAATGCCCTTGCCACGCCCCACAGGGGCACGTCCTCAGTGTATCACGCCCCCCACGCCCCCTTGGTGCTATGCTTATTAATTCCAAGAACATAAGAAGGAGCCTGCTGGATCAGACCAGAGTCCATCTGGTCCAGCACTCTGCTACTCACAGTGGCCCACCAGGTGCCTTTGGGAGCTCACATGCAGGATGTGAAAGCAAGGGCCTTCTGCTGCTGCTGCTGCTGCTGCTGCTCCCGAGCACCTGGTCTGCTAAGGCATTTGCAATCTCAGATCAAGCAGGATCAAGATTGGTAGCCAGAGATCAACTTCTCCATAAATCTGTCCAAGCCCCTTTTAAAGCTATCCAGGTTAGTGGCCATCACCACCTCCTGTCATATCCAGTCATACCTCGGGATTAAGTCATGGCACGTGCAGCAACTATATTGATATATCATTCCACTGAAGAAGACAGTTGTTAAAAACGAGGATTGTAACCATGGAAGTCCATTTTGGATCATAACAGCTTTGTGGATTCCGATGGCTTTTTTCATCTTATAGCCCTTGGGTTGCTTGAATGCATTATCTCATCCTATGTACATTGGAGGGTCTCCGAAGGAGTTCCGTACAGAATTAGGATGGTGTGGGTTTTCAGCCGGAAAAATCAGCAGTAGCAGAACATGTTATAAACTAAGCTAGACACAGAATGTTAATTGAAAACGCAGAAATTCTGGACCGCTCTGACAGCCACTACGTCAGACTACGCAGAGAAGCCATTGAAATCCACAAGAACATGGACGATTTCAACAGGAAGGAAGAAACTATTAAAATGAACGAAATTTGACTACCACAGCCGTAAAAACACTAGAATCAAGACTATGGTTTATGAACACCACACAGACTCAAGATGTCTCTCTGCAGGAAGTAATAAAATGAATTGTAAATGAGTACTAAAATGCACAGGCAAACTGCTATTCAGATGCCCTGACTAATTGATTAAGCAACTTCAGTGTTACATACAAATGCTAAAATGGGTGGGGGGGGGGAATTCCACTTAAAACATGCAAATCACACTTGCAAGCTGCACCTTTAACACTTTTTAGCAATTGGAGATGGTTCTTTCTCCCACCCTGGGTATTTCACAGGTATATATATTCCACTAGCTCTACTGCTATCAGATCCTCTGAAGATGCCAGCCACAGATGCAGGTGAAACGTCAGGAGGAAATACTACTGGAACACGGCCATACAACCCGGAAAACCCACAACATCTTAGTGATTCCGGCCGTGAAAGCCTTCAACAATCCGTACAGAATATTTAGCGCACATGTATCAAGTGAGACTTTCCATGTGCATGTTGAGACTCTACCAGTTGGACATGAGATGGGCAGCATTTATCTATCTATCTATCTATCTATCTATCTATCTATCTATCTATCTATCTATCTATCTATCTATCTATCTATCTATCTATCTATCTATCTATCTATCTATCTATCTATCTATCTATCTATCTATCTATCTATCTATCTATCTATCTATCTATCTATCTATCTATCTATCTATCTATCTATCTATCTATCTATCTATCTATCTATCTATCTATCTATCTATCTATCTATCTATCTATCTATCGGTTTTGTATACCGCCCTACCCCCGAAGGGTTTCATGGATTATGTTTAATTCACCTACCTTCTGCATTCCTTTTGGCACAGTTATAAATACGTATGTGACCATATTTGTCTAGTGACATAGGAGTGAGTAGTTTATGTTCAAAACTACAGAGATCAATTCCTCTGGAGAAAATGGATGCTTTGAAAGGTGGACTCTATGGCATGTTATCCCACTCAAGTCTCTGTCCTCCACAGGTTTCATCTCCAAATCCTCAAGAGTTTCCTAACCTGGAACTAATAACCCTATCCCCTGCTGGTGGCCAGGGAATCTGGAATCCTGTTCCTTAATTGTGGTGCCCAAAACTGAACACAATAGTATTGGTGAGTTCTAGCCAAGATAGTGTCTTATGGCACCGATACCTAATGTGACCTTGACAGTAAACATCTCTTAATGAAGCCTAAAACCACATTAGCCTTTTTTTTTCACTGTCACACACTGCTGGCTCATATTAACTTTAAAGTCCCCTAGAACTTCCAGATATTTTCATATGTGGTACTGCCGAACCCGATTTCACCCATTCAATTTTAGTAGAACTGATTTTTATTGTATGTATTTATTATTGCTTTGAGAAGGATACTGGAAATTTGTATAACCCCAAGTTTCCTTCCCCATAATACAGCAGAAGTGAAGATTTGGGGTGGTGGTTAGAGTTTTGAAGGCTCAAAAAGACCCATTGAAATCCTCACACAGCCATAAAGCAGGAGGTACATGGGACACACTCTGTCTCTTACTCCCTCTGACTTATTTACCTCAAAGGATTGTTGTGAGGATAAATAATGATGAGAATGGAGACAGAGTGCCAGTTACTGGGGTGGGAGCTTGGTAGGGTTGCCAATCTCCAGGCATGGCCTGTATATCTCCCACTATTACAATTGATCTTTAGGTGATAGAGATCAGTTCTTCGGGACAAAATGGTTGCTTTGGAGGATGGACTCTATGTCATTGTACCCTATGTCAAGTCCCCCCCCCCTAACTCTGACCTCCCAAGCTCCACACCAACACCCCCAGGAGCAGCAGTGGCGTAGGAGGTTAAGAGCTTGTGTTTCTAATCTGGAGGAACCGGGTTTGATTCCCAGCTCTGCCGCCTGAGCTGTGGAGGCTTCTTTGGGGAATTCAGATTAGCCTGTGCACTCCCACACACACCAACTGGGTGACCTTGGGCTAATCACAGCTTCTTGGAGCTCTCTCAGCCCCACCTACCTCATAGGGTGTTTGTTGTGAGGGGGGAAGGGCAAGGAGATTGTCAGCCCCTTTGAGTCTCCTGCAGGAGAGAAAGGGGGGATATAAATCCAAACTCCTCCTCCTCCTCCTCCTCCTCCTCCTCCTCCTCCTCCTCCTCCTCTTCTTCTTCTTCTTCTTCTTCTTCTTCTTCTTCTTCTTCTTCTTCTTCTTCTTCTTCTTCTTCTTCTTCTTCTTCTTCTTCTTCTTCTTCTTCTTCTTCTTCTATTTTCCCAGCCCTGGAGCTTGGGGAAGATCCAGCCTCCATTTTGTTCTTGTAGGCCTTCTTGGGGGCATCTGTTTTGCCACTGTGAGAAACAAGCTGATAGGCTACATAGACAATTGGTTTGAGCCAGCCAAGGTGGGATTAGAATCTAAACACATGCTAGATCAGGTTCAGAACTAGGATTTCGAGCCTCCAGGTAGAGCCAGGAAATTTCCCACTATTACACTGGATGTCCAGCTGACAGAGCTCAGTTCCTCAGGGGAGAATGGCTTCTTTGGAGAGTGGGCTTCCCCAAACTTGTAGGGATGCCGTCCTCCTCGTGGGGCCTGAGGATCCCCTGAAATTACACCTCATTTCCAGACTACAGAGGTCAGTTCCTCTGGAGAAAACGGCTGCTTCAGAGGACGGCCCCAACTGAGGGCCTTGTCCTCCCCAGGTCCCATCCTCAAATCTCCTGGCTCTGGCAACCTTATTGCCCATCTCCTGCTAGTGGCAAGGAGTGACCCGGCAGTACTTCAACCCAGAGCAGGAAACCCTACTCGAACCCTGGCCATCCTCCCCATTAAAAGTGAGCTAGCACGGTGTAGTGGTTGGGCAAGGATAGGGGAGACCCGGGTTCGAATGTCCACTCTGCCATGGAAACTTGCTGGGTGGCCTTGGACATCATAAGACAGTGATGGTGAACCTTTTCGAGACCGAGTGCCCAAATTGCAACCCAAAAACCATTTATTTATCGCAAAGTGCCAACATGGCAATTTAACCTGAATACTGAGGTTTTAGTTCAGAAAACCAGTTGGCTCCGAGGCGCACGTTGGTGAAGCAACCGTGCAATGCTTCGAATGGGTGAATCACAACCCTAGGAGGGTTTACTCAGAAGCAAGCCCCATTGCCAGCAACCGTGCTTACTCTCAGGTTAAGGATTGTGCCCAGGTTAGCCTAGATGTGTGTGTGTGGCGTGATTCCCCCCCACACACATGATGAACTCTGTGCATGTGTGCCCGCAGAAAGGGCTCTGAGTGCCACCTCTGGCACCTGTGCCATAGGTTCGTCACCGCTGTCATAAGATGTTGTGGGGATAAAACAGACAGGGAGAATGATGTAAGCCGAGTTGGATCCCCGTTAGGGAGGAAAGTGAGGTATAGATAAAGGAAATACAGATATTCAATGACATAGCTGAACCTCTCCGCTCATTTTTTAGTATCCCTTCACCACAGGGACTGGAAACTTTGTCATCTTTGAACATAGCCCTCTCACAACTGAGCACACCAATAGAGGAGGCTCCGTAATGCATCTAAGTCACAAAACTCGAAGGGTTTTTTTCTTCTCATGTTTTAACACATCTTTTAATTAACATAATTGAGCTTAAGACGGGATGGCAAAAAAGGGAGAGTTTTGTTCATTAGCGCATGCTAAAGCACGACAGACCAAAAGAGTGAGAATTACCAGATTGCCTTGTTTCCCCGAATATAAGACATCCCCTGAAAATAAGACGGAGTAGAGGTTTTGCTGAAGTGCAAAATATAAGGCATCCCCCAAAAGTAAGACGCAGCAAAGTTTTTGTTTGGAAGCATGCCTGACGAACAGAATACAGAAATATAAGACATCCCCTGAAAATAAGACATAGCGCACCCTTGGGAGCAAAAATTAATATAAGACACTGTCTTATTTTCAGGGAAACACGGTAGGAAGAAAAGTCCCCTTTCCTCAGTGGTGGTTCCTTTGCAAGGATATGTAAACCTTTCAAATTGAAATCAACATGTCACACCAAGAGAGCGGTCCAACACAGCCTCGCTATGCCTGGGCTGGGGGTAGCTAGAGGCCATGCTCAGAGTCCAATGTGCTCAGACTTCTCTGTGGTTCATCAGGACTAGTGTGGCAGCTGTAAGGGTCTGTTACTCCAGTCAGCAAACAAGACTCAGGAAAGTTTCAAGAGCTTTATTGGAACTGTGTCAGCCCAAGATTCAGGAAGCCGAAGCTGGCACTTTGTCCCCTGAACCCCAGTATGTCCCTGAACACGGCCACATGGCTCATCCCGTCTTTCTCCCTCCTTTGCATTCCCAAAACACCAGCATAAGAAAGGTTGGTGAGAAAGGAGCATTGTTGTGATAGCCACAGACACTTCCCTGGAGATAAGGAAAGCGGTTTGCCTGTTCAACTAAGTTACAAGCAAGCAACAGAAAACCTTCCCAGCCTCGGGCGATGATAATGCCAGCCCAGCTGAGGCCTTGGGGCAGATATGCAAGATGCCAGACCAGGCATGGCTCAGGCCTGACAGCAGCACAGATAATCTCACAGGGTTGGGGCCAGTGGTGGGATCCAAAAATGTTAGTAACAGGTTCCCTCACCAGCCCCCCCCCCCTCAGCAAAGGGGGCACAGGCGTACCTAGGCAAACCTGAGCCCTGGGCAAACCACGACCCCTCAATTTTTTTTTGCACCAGGTCATTTCTAAATTATCATCACATTACAGAAAATGTCCCAACTCACAAATCTGAGCACAGCAATGGTGAAACACATAGGTTCTTTGATAGAGACTGGTAAGATAAAAGGTACGACAGGCTGAGAATCAATGAATTGCAGTACCTGGAAGGGATTAACCCAGTTCAGGGAGTGACATTATTAGTCGCAATTGCTATATGGGACCTTCACGTTCAAAGGCAGGATGCCTCTCGGGGAGGCGAGGGCGTGGAGGCGGAAAAGCGGACCCCATTAGTAACCCCCTCTCGGCACACACAAATAATTAGGAACCCACTCTCGGGAACTGGTGAGAACCTGCTGGATCCCACCTCTGGTTGGGGCACATCCCTGATAGAAGTGGC
Source organism: Sphaerodactylus townsendi (assembly GCF_021028975.2). Classification (NCBI taxonomy): domain Eukaryota; kingdom Metazoa; phylum Chordata; class Lepidosauria; order Squamata; family Sphaerodactylidae; genus Sphaerodactylus; species Sphaerodactylus townsendi. The sequence goes on along the minus strand of NC_059436.1, from coordinate 52,384,477 downwards.
ACAGGTAGTGACTAACATCACTTTCTGGCCCATGCCAGGTTTGGACCTACCCTGGAATGACTCTGTGGCTTGTGGGTAGGGAGCAGATGTAAATTCCTGGCCCTCTCAGCAAGAAGTAGAACAAATCAAGCCTCTGTCTTGAAAGTTGGGGGATTCGAGAAGCAGCACATCTGTCCCAAACAGGTTTTGGAAGCGCATCCAGGCAAACGCTCTCCAGTGCCCCTGGTAGCCCCACTGTGCACAACACAAGGACATATCCTGGAGCATAGGCTCGTCTGAGGCAGGAGTCCACAACATTTTTGAGCCAGTAGGCACCTTTAGAATTCTGCCACAGGATAGGGGCACAGCCACAAAATGGCCACTGTGGGAGGTGGGCGAGAAAATGGCCACTGAGGAAGCGAAGCCAGCCGCACACAGAGAGGAAGCCCACGTGGAGGGGACAAGAAGAGTCCATTAGATGAGGAAAATGGAGTCAGACAGACAATAAAATCAACACTTTCGTGGCAGCTGCGGCCAGATGTCATTTTAATCTGCACAGCCCGTCAGATCTCCAGTGGCCGATCAGAGGTCTAACTGGGCAGGAGCCCATGTGATTCTGCTCGTTTTCCACAAACACTTGGTGCGCGCCAGGAAAGATGTGAGTGGGAGCCATTGTGCCCCCAGGTACTACTTTGGGGGCCCTTGATCTGTGACTTCTAGCCGCCAAATGGAGCCTCAGTGCACAGACGCAGCGTATCTCTGAATACAAGATGGGTGGTGGTAGGGAGGTTGCCTTGAAGCGTGGCTTGCACGCTTCCTAGGAGCACCTGGCTGGCCTTGGTGAGAAACCAGGTGTTTGATGAGAGGAACCCCGAGGAGTGACTTACGTTCGTTTAATGTCGCCCCAGACATGCAGTTATTCTGCTGATTTTGCTATTGATCTAGATTTGACTGGCTGAACTAAAGCTTGCAGCGAGGACCTCCCTTCTAGGGTCTCACCCCCAACTGGCTGTCTGTCTCCAAGGCTGTTTCCCACGGGCGGAATAGATGATCCCAGGGACGGCAAAAACATTATCCCTGCGGAGGGGTTCACACCCCCAAGCAGCGCAAAGCCACTCAGGGAGCGAGGTTTTTCGGAAGCAGCGTCTTCCAACCGCTGCTGTGCGAACTGCATTGGCTGGAAGGAACCATTTTCCCCTCACTGTCCCTGAACACTGTACCTCATCTCCTGGCTTCCGGTGTGTCACAGAGGCCAGGGAACACGCCCCCCCTGGCCTGCGACTGCAGAGCCTCCGCTCCAGCCTGCGGGGGGTGTCCCCTGTCCTCCTGCGGGCGCCGGAAGCTCCAAGAGATCGAAATACAGCTGTTGAGGGACGCACACAGCCTAATGAGAAGGCTGCACCACCGCTTCGTATTCCTATCGGGACTTTCATCCATCAACGGGTCCTGCAGGGTGGTAATCGCGTTGGCATTGTTTATGCCGACGGACCCCCGCACAGCGCCCGTGCAGAAAGGGCCCAAGTTTACAAATGTCCCTCTCAGCATTCCAACCAGATCCTAGTCCAGTGATGGCGAACCTTTTTGAGACTGAGTGCCCAAACGGCAACCCAAAACCCACTTATTTATTGCAAAGTGCCAACACAGCAATTTAATCTGAATACTGAGGTTTAAGTTTAGAAAAAATGGTTGGCTCCGAGGCATGCGTTACTCAAGAGTAAGCTTGGTGGTAGTCGGTGGCTTTGCTTTGAAGCAACCATGCAACTCTTCGAACGGGTGAATCACGACTGTAGGAGGGTTTACTCAGAAGCAAGCTCCATTGCCAGCAACCGAGCTTCCTCCCAGGTAAAGGATCGCGCTTTAGTTCTTTGCATGAAAATCAGTGGGGTTTAACAGCGCTTAACAGGGTTACCTACACTGCTTCCCCAAAACTAGGTCTTAGGTTTAATGCTAATAATCAAGCTTAGCGGCCCAGGCCAGTCTAGATGTGTGTGTGGGGGCGGGGGGGCTCTGTTTGTGCATGCCCACAGAGAGGGCTCTGAGTGCCACCTCTGGCACCCGTGCCATAGGTTCGCCATCACTGGACTAGATGGACTATCAGTCTGCTCTAGTGAGACCCAGAGAGAGGAGAGCTTTAGCCAATGCTTTCTGCTTTGCCCCATTTTGAAAACCTTTCAGGTTTAATGCTAATAATCAAGCCCAGCGGCCCAGGCCAGCCTAGATGTGGGGGGGGGGCAATTTCCCCCCCCCACATGATGAACTCTGTTTGTGCGTGCCCACAGAGAGGGCTCTGAGTGCCACCTCTGGCACCCGTGCCATAGGTTCGCCATCACTGTCCTAGTCCAACTGCAGGAGCAACCAGAAAATGGATATGGTGAAGACGAGGATACAAAGCACAAGTCTGTCCCTGGGTAGAAAATACCAGACATATGGGGATACAGAGGAAAGCCGGGGCCAGCTGGACCAAGTTAGCACATTGTTTATGCCGATGCACCCCCACTCGCGCCCGTGCGGAAAGGGCCCAAGATTCTCTGGACCACTCTGGATGCAAAGAGGGCAGCAGCCCTCGGCTCCCTGTGGCGTATCCGTGAAAAGAATTGTGCTGATTCGGCTCTCTGCGATCCTTTGCTGGCATCTTTGGTGACTCATGGGGAGGGGGAGGGGCTGGCAGGGCCCCTCTCTCCCCTAACCTTGCAACCTGCCTGCCGGCTGGGCTCCCTTCTCCCGCTATCCATAATCCGGACAGGCGGCTCTTCCCTCTTCTCGCAAACCGCAGACCCAGATCTGGAAGCATCATTTTGAAAGGGGGGGAGGGGGTGGCTTCTCGTTCTGGGTTGTTATGGATCCAGCGAGAAGATATATGGCACATCGATAGCGGTAGTGAAGCAGCAGGAGGAACGGAGAGATTTATCAGAATGTGCGGCTCAGTTTTTTCCCCTCTTCTACGGAGCTGACTTTCCGGGTTCATCTGCAAAATGTATGAGAAATCTCTACTTGTCTGATGCAAGTGGAGAGCATCGCCGTTCAAGTATCTCTGCCTGTCAAGGATGACCTGAAGTTGAACTTCATTTTTTTTTAAAAAAATAAAATAAAAACCCTGTCCCTTGTTGCCTTTGCAAAGCTTCCCATTTTTATCACGCACTCCTGCCGGATCTCCTGGATTCTTCCCGTGATTGCAGGAGAGCGCTGCAGCGTTTGCGAAGAAACAGAAACACAGGTCTCTGTTCGGCAGAGGGGGTGAATCAATCCTAGACTCTATGCAGGGGCTTACAGCAATGGACGCTCCCCCATGAAAAATCACGCTCTTCACATAGAACACTAACATGTCAGGCAGGAGGGTAAGCTGAATCTTGATATGCTTGTTTTCCACATGCAGGGTTTCTTGAAGAAGAAGAAGAAGAAGAAGAAGAAGAAGAAGAAGAAGAAGAAGAAGAAGAAGGAGGAGGAGGAGAAGGAGAAGGAGAAGGAGAAGGAGGAGGAGGAGGAGGAGGAGGAGGAGGAGGAGGAGTCGTAGTAGTAGTTTGGATTTATATCCCCCCTTTCTCTCCTGCAGGAGACTCAAAGGGGCTGACAATCTCCTTGCCCTTCCCCCCTCACAACAAACACCCTGTGAGGTAGGTGGGGCTGAGAGAACTCCGAGAAGCTGTGCCGACGCACACCACTCCCGGGACAGTTCGCACGGACGGTCCCGGTAGGGCTTCAGGCGGCGGCGCAGCCTTCACACTGGCTGCGCTGTTGCTGAACACCGTACCTCGTCTCCTGGCTTCCGGCGCGTCGCAGAGCTGGAGCGGCGGCTCTAGAGTCGTAGGCCAGGGGGGCCATGTCCCCTGGCCTCTGTGATGCGCCGGAAGCCAGGAGACGAGGTACATCGTTCAGGGACGGTGGGGGGGAAATGGTGCCTTCCAGTCGCTGCCGTTCGCACGGTAGCGGTTGGAAGACACTGCTTCTGAAAAACCTTGCTTGTTTGCACGGCCGATGCAGCAGTGCCGGTCATGCAAACCCCTTCCCAGGGACTCGGTTTTTAGCGTCCCTGGGGCGCTGTATTCCGCCCGTGCGGAAACAGCTTTGGGTTTGAGTTGACCTCAACCACAGGCTCGAGGGAGATATTTCCCTGCCAACAGCAGCACAGACCTCTGCTGGATTGGACCTCCAGGCAATCTAGCCCACCGTTCTGTTTCCAACAACAGCCAGCCAGATGTTCTGTGAAGCTCATTAGGAAGGCATCAAGGCAACTATCTGCTCACATTGTTGCCCTCTACAATAAGTGAAGGTAGACTGCCTCTGAACATGGAAGTTCCATTTGACCATCAACAGATGCCTCCTTCACAACTCTGTCTCAGCTGCTTAAGGAAATGCCCTTCAATCAGTGGTGGGATCCAAAAAATTTAGTAGCAGGTTCCCATGGTGGTGGGATTCAAACAATGGCGTAGCACCAGTGGGACTGGGCAGGGCACGACGGAAGCGTGGCCGGGCATTCCGGGGGCGGGGCATTCCTGGGCGGGGCTGTGGCAAGGACACAGCCGCTGCACCGGTCCTTGGGCGGGAAACGAATGCACGCAGGCGCAGGCTGCCATGCACGCAGGTGCACCTCCTGCTAGACTGCTTCAAGTTCTGCGCGCTACTGTGGAGAGGAGGGGCGTAACTAAGGCAAAAATCACGTGGCAAAATCACCACTTAGTAACCCCCTCTCAGCACACACCAATAGTTAGTAACCTACTCTCAGGAACCTGTGAGAACCTGCTGGATCCCACCTCTGCCTTCAACACTGCTTGTAGGAATGGATTCCCCACATTAATTTTGTACAATGCAAATTCGCTTTGCCTGTTCTAAATCTGCAGCTGAGCAGTTCCGTGGGATGCGACCGAATTCTAGTATTTTGGGCAAGCGCACACAGGATCTCTCTCTCTCCTCCCCATTCCGTTCATAATTTGGTAAACTTCCCTGTTCCATCCTTAGTAATCTTCTTCCTAAACCCAAATGCTGGATGTAATTATTGGAGTATTTAAAAAGCCCACGTTCTGCATGGAAAAGGTGGGATTTGGGTCACCTGTATTCATTAAGCAATTCATGTGGCACACATCTGCGTTTTGCACAATCTCTTTGTGAGACTTCCAAAGCCCCCGCCTGCCTGAGCTGCACTTTGGGGGCAGAGAAAGCAGCCACAGCCGGCAAAGGTCTGGACTCAGTGGGAGGAGATCCTCCTTCAGGCTCCTCAGCCACTGGGGAGGGGCAAAGGTCTGGTTGCCCCAACTGTGGAACAGGATGCCAGACTAGATCAGCGATGGCGAACCTTTTCGAGACCGAGTGCCCAAATTGCAACCCAAAACCCACTTATTTATTGCAAAGGGCCAACATGGTAATTTAATCTGAACACTGAGGTTTTCGTTTAGAAAAAACGGCTCTGAGGCGTGTGCTACTCGGGAGTAAGCTTGGTGGTAGTCGATGGCTTTGTTTCTTTAAAGTTTATTATGCAATTCTTCCAACGGGTGAATCACTCTAATCTCTAGGAGGGTTGGGTCCACTCTAGAAGTAAGCCCCATTACAGTAAACCAAGCTTACTCCCAGGTAAAGGATTGTGCTTTAGTTCTTCCCATGAAAATCAGTGGGGTTTAACAGTGCTTAACAGGGTTACCTACACTGCTTCCCCAAAACTAGGTCTTAGGTTTAATGCTAATAATCAAGCTTAGCGGCCCAGGCCAGTCTAGATGTGGGGGGGGGGGCATTCTGTTTGCGCGGGCCCACAAAGAGGGCTCTGAGTGCCACCTCGTGCCTGTACAGACAATCACAGCAAGGTCCAAGGAAGATCCTGCCTAGGTTTTGAGGGGGAGGGTTGCAAGAAAGCCCAACGCTGGAGAAGGTGAGACCCTTTCCCCTCCCACACTGGGCACCCCAGGGCCAGTCTAGACAGCTTTGCAATCAGGAAGTGCAATCAGGAAAGCCTCAGCCCTGATCAGGAGCTCATCTTGCTCCCAGCCCTCCCCAGTAGGGGAGGCGACCAGAGGCGGGATCCAGCAGGTTCTCACAGGTTCCCGGGAGTAGGTTACTAATTATTTGCGTGTGCCGAGAGGGGGTTACTAATTGGTGATTTTGCCACGTGGTTTTTGCCTCAGTTACTGCCTCCTCTCCAAGAGTAGTGCTAGGAATCCCAAGCAGTCTCCAGGAGGTGCACCGGCGTGCGTGGCAGCCTGGGCCAAGTGCGTGCATCTCAAGCTCCCACTCAAGGACTGGATGCAGCGGCTGTGTCCTTTAAGCACAGCTATGCCCCCATCGTGTTCTTCAGCCCCACATGCCACGCCACAGTTTGAATCCCACCACCATGGGAACCTGTTACTAAAATTTTTGGATCCCACCACTGGAGGCGACACCTTGGTTTGGACCCACTTGGTGGCATCAAAGACCCAAGAGACATGGGTTGTACCTTGCTCAAGGTAGGGTTTTTCCCGGGTTCAAACCCTCTCCCCATTACATGACCGAAGCTCCCCCCTTTTATGTTTTTTTGTATTTTTAGAGTTTTTCAGTTTTTGGCCTGTAGGGGGCACAGTTGTTAGGCAAGCAGCACCAAAATTTCCAGGATTCGTTGGGGGACTCTCCTGACGATACCACCCAGGCTTGGTGAGGTTTGGTTCAGAGGGTCCAAAGTTATGGAGTCCCAAAGGGAGTGCCCCATTGTTTCCACTGAGAGCTAATAGGAGATGGGGGCTAGGTATGGCTTTGGGGAGCCTTCCTTGCTGGAAAGGAGCTGGTGAAGTGTGAGAGGAAAGTAGACAATACTTGCAGGGACATAAGTATAGATATTTTATGGGGGGGTTCGGGGGGCCACACCCCCACCCGCCCCTAGGGCGTGGCCATGCCTCCCCAAGCCCCGCCCCTGGCCTAGCGCTTATAAAAGCAGCTCTCCAGGGCCGGGGATGGCAGACTCTTATGATGCTAACCAAGTTTTATGAAGTTGTGTTCAGGGGGACCAAAGTTATGGTCCCTCAAAGGTGTAGCCCCCATCTCCTATTAGCTCCCATTGGAAACAATGGGGAATGGGGGCACCCCTTTTGGTAGTCCATAGCTTTGGACCCCCTGGACCAAACTTCACAAAACCTGGGTGGTATCAATAAGAGACTCTCCTGATAATACATCCCAGGTTTGGTGAAGTTTGGTTCAAGGGGTCCAAAGTTATGGACCCTCAAAAGTGTAGCCCCCATCTTCTATTAGCTCCCATTGGAAACAATGGAGGATGGGGGCACTCCCTTTGGGAGTCCATAACTTTGGACCCCCTGAACCAAACCTCGCCAAACCCGGGTAGTGTCATCAGGAGGGTTCCCCAAACAATCCCTGAAAGTTTGGTCGTGTTAGCCCAAACAATGCGCCCAGGCCAAAAACCAAAAAAGCACTAAAATGTTTTTAAAACCCAAAAACGGAGGGGCGGAGCTTCCGACATGAAGGGGGGGGTTCAAACCTGAGAAACCCCCCCCTTACCTACGTCCATGAATACTTGCCAATCCAGAGTCTTGTGGTCACCCAATTGCTGCTGGACTCATTCGTGGGGTGCCCAAACAGTCCACCTGTTAGCTGGGCTGGGGGGCAGAGTAAAGGCAGACCTGTTGTGTTTATGGATTTAGTCACTGACTAGCAATATTACAGTAATATAGACCTGGTTTTGAGGGTCCATCTAAGTGCCTGATTGGAATTCCTGCCAAGAATGTAGGATGGGTTTAGATCACACCTTGGTGAAGCGCAAGAGATGTTTAGAGATGGTTCGCCGTTGCCTGCCTCAGCAGAACGGACCAGGACTTCCTTGCCAGTCTCCTATTCAGGCTCTAACTAGTGCCAACCCTGCTTGGCTGCTGAGATCAGGCTAGTCTGGGCCATCCAGGTCAATCGCAGATGATTTATTACTGCTTGGTGACGTTCCAGCTATTCAGAGATCTTAAAGGTGCACTTCTGCTTTGTAAATGTGAGCCAAAATTCATAGAATCCTACTGGGGCGGGGGGGGGGGTATGGGAACCATGACGCATTGAGAGTCAGCGTGGTGTAATGGTTAAAAGCAGGTGGATTCTAATCTGGAAACCCGGGTTTGATTCCCCACTCCTCTACCTTAGTGGTGGAGGCTTATCTGATTAACCAGATGTGTTCCTGTACTCCTGCATTCCTGCTGAGTGACCTTGGGCTAGTCACAGTTCTTTGGACCTCTCAGCCCCACCTACCTCACAAGGTGTCTGTTTTGGGGAGAGGAAGGGAAAGCCATCTTGAGTCTCCTTATAGGAGAGAAAGGGGGGATATAAATCCAAACTCCTCCTCCTCCTCCTCCTCCTCCTCCTCCTCCTCCTCCTCCTCCTCCTCCTCCTCTTCTTCTTCTTCTTCTTCTTCTTCTTCTTCTTCTTCTTCTTCAGGTGTCAGGTCATCTCTGGACTGGACACATTACCTGGATGATAAAAAGTTGGGGTGGTGGTGGTGGTTCCTATGGAAAGTTATGCAGTGGTGGACTAGGGAATGACATATCTTGCAGCATGTATTGCTAATACCCATGTATTGCTATTCACCATAGCCCTGATCTGAGCCAAGAGGTCCATAGTCCTGCCAGCATCACGAGGGGCTGGCGTGTCAGCCCACTAGGTTGGGTTGCTGATTCTGAGTGGGGAAATTCCTTGATATTTATGGGTGGAGCCTGGATCTGGGAAGGGCGGAGTTTCAGGAGGGGAAGGACTTCAGCAGGTATGTGGTACCATAGAGTCCACCTTTCAAGCCTACCATTTTCTCCAAGGGAGCTGATCTATGCAGTGGCGTAGCGCCAACAGGCGGGGGGTGATGCCCCGCGTGGAGCAGTGCTGGAGGCGTGGTTGGGCCATGGAGGGGGTGTGGCAGGGATGTTCTGGGGTGGGCAACACTGCAGCAGGGGCATGCGCGCGCCCCAGGCGCAGTTTCCGCTCACTCCGCCTCTGCATCTATGTTATCTGGGGATCAGCTATAATTCCAGGAAATCTCCAGCCCCAGCCTGGCAGGGAGAGACTTCAGGAGGGCACTACCCAGACCACCCTCCAGAGGGGCCATTTTCTTCAGGGAAATTGACCCCTGAAGTCTGGAAATCATGAGGACCGCCCCGTCCAGAAGTTGCCAAGTCTACCCCTGGGAATATTGTCCACGAAACAAACTGGGGTTTGGACTCTGGAGCAGAAGCACCCAATGGGATGTGGTTTCCGAGTCACGAATGCCACTGGGGCATTTTGTGTTCCTTCCAAGCTGCTTGGCACAGAGGCCTGCATGCCAGCTTTTTTTTTTTTGCCTCTCTGTTCCTCTCTGCCTGTACGTCCTGCAAGCCTCTCTCCTCTCTCTCTCTGGCTTGCTTTCAATTTTCCCGGAGATCAGATTGGCTGACTCCCTTCCTCCCCCCACCCTTCCTCTCCCTCAGCCAGCTCTGCAAGTTTCCCGCTGTGACCTTCACAGCTCATTTCTAGAGGAGGCTGTGAGTTTCTTAAAGGAGCCCTTTGGACAGCGAGAGAGAGAGAGAGAGAGAGAGAGAGCGCTTTCTTTTATAGAGGCTATTGGGTTTCCATCCCAGCCTGCTCCACTCAAAAGTCCCCATTACTCCATTCCATTTTGCTTTTAGGGGTCGAATCCCCACTACCGTCTTAGCCAGGTTTCAGAACACAAACTACCAGGTTTGAGGGATGACCTCCCCATGGCTTGCGTGGCAGATTCCGTTTCTGGTGCTCATTCTCCCCGTTAATCCACATTCTGGCAGGACCTGGTTGCAAGTGGCACAGACCCCATTAACACGGTTCAGAACTGATCCGAGGGGAGGGGTGAGGGTTGAAACCCTGACTCGTTTCCCGCCCTGGAGTGTGACGCGGAATTCGGGCAACCAATCAGCACTGAGATGTATGCGCAGCCTTTCCTTGGTTTCATTTCCGCTTTTGCGATCGGCCAGCAGAAGGGGATGCAAACATTAAACAGTCAAACGTGTAACTTTGACTCGTTCATGGTTTACACAGGTAACGATTAACCGTTTGCACAGTTAAACAGTTAAACGTT
>NC_059436.1:52355214-52374388 GCF_021028975.2 Sphaerodactylus townsendi | reverse complement strand
AAGAAGAAGAAGAAGAAGAAGAAGAAGAAGAAGAAGAAGAAGAAGAAGAGGAGGAGGAGGAGGAGGAGGAGGAGGAGTTTGGATTTATATCCCCGCTTTCTCTCCTGTAGGAGACTCAAAGGGGCTGACAATCTCCTTTCCCTTCCCCCCTCACAACAAACACCCTGTGAGGTGGGTAGGGCTGAGAGAGCTCCGAGAAGCTGTGACTAGCCCAAGGTCACCCAGCTGGCATGTGTGGGCGTGCACAGGCTAATCTGAATTCCCCAGATAAGCCTCCACAGCTCAGGCGGCAGAGCTGGGAATCAAATCCGGTTCCTCCAGATTAGATACACGAGCTCTTAACCTCCCACGCCACTGCTGCATCAGAAGCCTTGCTTGGCAAAAGCCCAACTGGGCCCCACCCACTTCCTAAAAGCACTTGGCGGGCACCAGAAAAGGTGTCAGCGGGTGCTGTTATTGTGCCCGTGAGCATCAAGTTGGGGGCCCCTGGTCCAGAGGTGGGATCCAACCAGTTCTCACCACTTCTCTAGAAGTGGTTACTAATTTTTTCTGAGTGCCGAGAAGGGGTTACTAAAGTAACCTCCCTGCCCAATAGGGACTGGAGGCGCGTGTGTGCGGCGCCGCCACTGTTTGAATCCCACCACCGTCGGAACCTGTTATTAAAATTTTTGGGTCCCACCACTGCTCCCATCTAAATACTAACCAGGGCTAACCGTACATAGCTTCCAAGGTCTGATAAGATGATGCTGGCCTGGGCCATCCAGATAAGAATTTTAAAGGTACCCCACCCCTCCCCTGGTTGCCAACTCTAGTTTGGGAAATCTCGGGAATTTGGTGCAGTACCTGGTGGTGAAGGAGTTTGGGCAGGGGAAGGGACACAGTCACTCTAGGGCGGATTTCACACGGGCCAAAAACAGCACCCCGGGGATGGTAAAAACGCTGTCCCTGGGGTGCTGTTCGCATGGCTGCCGCCTCCACAACGAGGCAGCGTTGTGCCCCCCGTGGCGGAAATGCCGTGACGGAAACACTTTTGGGTGCCTCCATTTCCCCCCACACTTACCTTCTCTCCCTGTGGAGCTCTGCAGGGATGGAGACGCACGCCCATGCTCCCCTTTTGATCCCCAGGGGTCAGGGGTTGGTGTGGACGTGCCTCCCTTTCCTTGCAGAGTTCCGCAGGGAGAGAAGTTACGTGTGAGCGCTCTGGGGCTGCTTGCACCTCAGCATGCAAACGGCCCCGGGGCTCCACTGGCATCATATATGCCGATGGGAAGCCGCTGTAGCGGCCCGTGCGGAATCCGCCTAGGACTTCCATTTCTTCTAAGCGTTAAAGTATACGATAAGGTCTCCAGGGCTCAACCAGAACAGCATCCATTTCATGCAGTACACCCATCTGGGGGAACAAGTTCCGCAGCACAGAGAGATAAACTGTAGTTACTGCAGTCAAAAACTCTGCTCACAACCAGAGTTTGATCCCGATGGAAGTCGGTTTCAGGTAGCTGGCTCAATATTGGCTGAGCCATCCATCTTTCGAAGGTTGGTAAAATGAATACCCTCTTGCTGGGGGTAAAGGGTAGATGACTGGGGAGGCAATAGCAAACTGTTACTGCGCTGCCTGGGTAACTTTTATTCTCCCAGATCCGCCAGCTCTCAGCAGCGCAGAGGAACGGAACAGGACCCAACACAGCGAGAACAGTGAAAATAAAAATGAGTTTATTGAGATGCTGACCTACGTGTCAGCACCTCCACACCACGGCAACTGCGGCTGCCTAGCAGCTTTACAATAACTTTTATACACAGTCTCCCGCCCGGGAATCCGGGAGGGTACAGGACAACCTGCAATCATTCATTCGCAAATACATAAGAACCAATGAGAGTCCAGAGGGCAGTCCCTTCTTAAATTTCGCGGCAGAAATGGGGCGAGGCGATGACGTAGGCACAGGCGGGAAAACCACAAGAGTCCTATGGGTGCTTGGGGCCAGGAAACGAAACCTAACGACGACGGCACCCTTATCTGCCTGCTGGTGGGATTAAGGCAGATGGAGGCTCTTCTTTCGGGGTCCCTTTTGTCAAACATCCATTTATGGTTTTTGCAAATGAAAAGGACGTGCCCAGCTGGAGCAGAGGTGGATTCCCGCCTTGAGCCAAGGAGGTTCCATACAGGTAAAAATACAACAGTAATTCCGACATTCTACCTAATACAGCTTGTTCCTATCTAACTTATAAAGAAATAAAACATAATTTCACCCTTATTAAACGGCAAGATCAGAAATGGAATAATTCATTTCTGACTCCGCTATCAAAACTAGCCCGTGAATATGGTCTGCCTGGTAAACGCCATGACGTGACAACACCCCATGGGTCAGTAATGACCTCGTGTTTGCGCAGCAGCAGACCACCTTCACCCTTTTACCCATCTGGGGGGGGGGCACAGAGCTTCAGCCCAAACGTTGGCCACCACAGCTGCGGAGAGGAAGGCGTCCCTTCCGTTTGGCCTCCAGCATCTCCTGAGGGCACCGTTAACGTGATGACCCCTGGAATCTGTCCTTCGTCCCTTCTTTCCCTTCTCGGCCTGCTCCCCCACCCTGTTCTCTCCCACCCTGCCCAACTACCCAAGGCCTCTTGCTCCCTTCCCTCCTGAAGGGTGGGCTTCTACCCAGCCAGCTGCCAAAGGAGCAGGCCCGGGGGCCGGGTGGAGAAAGACAGGCTGCCTTTCAACGCTGTGTTCGCCTCTCCTCTCCGCCCCTCCCTCTCTTTCCCATTGCGTTCCTCCAACGGATGAGAGTTGTGTCTGCCAGCGAACAGGAGGCAGCAGGCAGCCCTCTCCGCTCTGCTCCCCCGCCCTCCTACTCCGGCGCTGTCTTTCCAGAGGCACTTTGTGCAAATGTAACCTTTCCACAAGCAAGCTTTCCCCGCGTCAGAAAGCTAGAAGGGTGGGGGGGCCTTGCTCTCTCTCTCTCTCTCTTTCTCTCTCTTCTGCCAGCAACGCAGCCTGTTCAGACCTGGAAGGCAGCCCGTTAATCAGAGCTGGGTAATGGCAGACACTGACATCAGTTCTGCGAGCTACACTCGCTTTCTACTCGCCGCCTCAGCCCAGGAACCTGCTAGACTGGACCGGCAAAGCATCCCAGCCAGCGTGCTGCTTATCCCAGAGGCCTGGAAGATGCACCTGGAGAATTCACAAGCAGGGGCATAGGAGGTTAAGAGCTTGTGTATCTAATCTAGAGGAACCAGGTTTGATTCCCAGCTCTGCCGCCTGAGCTGTGGAGGCTTATCTGGGGAATTCAGATTAGCCTGTGCACTCCCACACATGCCAGCTGGGTGACCTTGGGCTAGTCACAGCTTCTCGGAGCTCTCTCAGTCCCACCCACCTCACAGGGTGTTTGTTGTGAGGGGGGAAGGGCAAGGAGATTGTCAGCCCCTTTGAGTCTCCTGCAGGAGAGAAAGGGGGGATATAAATCCAAACTCCTCTTCTTCTTCTTCTTCTTCTTCTTCTTCTTCTTCTTCTTCTTCTTCTTCTTCTTCTTCTTCTTCTTCTTCTTCTTCTTCTTCTTCTTCTTCTTCTTCTTCTTCTTCTTCTTCTTCTTCTTCTTCTTCTTCTTCTTCTTCTTCTTCTTCTTCTTCTTCTTCTTCTTCTTCTTCTTCTTCTTCTTCTTCTTCTTCTTCTTCTTCCTCCTCCTCCTCCTCCTTGTTGTTTGGCCCTGGAAGCTGGTGTTTGGAGCCACGCGCCGCTGACCTAGGAGGTTCCATTCTTAGCAAAAGCTACAGGTGAACCATGTCGATCCCTTTCTAAGACTGTGGGCTCCCCCTTGACACAAAGAGTCCAGCATCTTCACCTCACACGGCAGCCAGCCGGAATCCCCACAAGGAGGATCTGAATGCTGTTCGTTGAGATCCTCACCATCTGCCCACCAAGGGCCCCCAAGACTGGTCACAAAAAAGATAAAAATTACATTGAACATCTCAGCCAGTCCAAAGTTTCTCATTACCCCAAGTTGGATACCCCCATCCTCCTGTGCACACACGGGCACCACAACCCCACAGAGGTACTGCTGTGGAGTCTGACTTTGGACCTGACTCCTGATGGTGCAAGCCCAGGAGGACATGGCAGTAACCTGGGAGCCAGCTGAGCCCTTGAGCTGAATTGGTCTCCTCCTGGTGCAGCCCCCAACATTTGCTTGGGGGGAGAACACTGCTTTAAAAACACAGTCATTTAAACATTAAAGGTTTAGAACTCTCTCTGTGTGTGTGCATGCCCGCGTGTATGCGCGTGCACCAGTCAGTCCGTGCTGAGCTACATTCTGATCTGTAAACCATGCGGCCTGAACATACCTATGCTCAAACAGCTTGCAGGGAGATACCATGGTTCAGTGATAGATAACATCTTCCTTCGTTCCTTCGTTCCTTCGTTGGTTCGTTGGTTCGTTGGTTCGTTCGTTCCTTCCGTCCTTCCGTCCTTCCGTCCTTCCGTCCTTCCGTCCTTCCGTCCTTCCGTCCTTCCGTCCTTCCGTCCGTCCGTCCTTCCTTCCTTCCTTCCTTCCTTCCTTCCTTCCTTCCTTCCTTCCTTCCTTCCTTCCTTCCTTCCTTCCTTCCTTCCTCTCTCTCTCTCTGACCGTTTCTGCATGGGCCAAACAAGCCGGTAAAAGGATGGTAAAAACAGCATTATAGGTGGGGAGTTCGCACAGCCGTTGCTCCAGCGGGCCCACAATGGTTTATTCTAAAATTGCTCACCCAGCATGTCTTTTAAACAACAGCGCTCTGCTCTCAGCATCATGCGAAGTGCCCGCCAGGAATCTGTGCCACAGAGCCCAACCCCCACAATGGCGGCCCGTACTGGCCAATCCTGGCACCGAACACCCGTGACGTCTACTCTGGGGAAAAAAGAACACTGTTTGCAAAGGGCAGCCATGCGAAGCGCCGGGGTTCAGCTGATGCGCTACCTGTCTACAGAGCACCCGCCGATGTGAACGTTCCGTTGCTGCAGTGTTGCCAATAACACCGACGGCACAACGCTGTAATTGGCTGTGCAGAAACGGCCTCTGTCTCTCTTTCTGAAAGATCACAACATTTTGAGAGGGGGAACAGCTTTGGGAAGGGGCTGCCACTGGGAGTGGTGGTGGGTGGAAGCTTGCTGGGTGGCCGTGGGCCAGTCACACATTCTCAGTCTAGCCTACCTCATGAGATTGTTGTGAGGATAAAGAGTGGGGGTGGACAGTGTACACTAACCCAAGCTCCTTAGAGGAACAGAAGGGATACAGAGAGAGGAAAGCCAGGGTCAGCATCAGGCTGCAGATCGACTGTAAAGGATTCAATGGTGTTGATAGTGAAGTAACCTTGAGTGCATTCCACAGCCCGGGCGATGGGCCAGATGCATCGGCGGAGACCTTATCGTTGCGCGGGAGATGAAGACTCTGTTCCCATGGGAAGCAGGAAGGGGGGATGGGGTGAATGGTATTATAACCTGTGCTTCTGGCGGGAAGTGTCATTCCTGCCACTCTCGTATTACTTAGGCTTTTCTAAGATGTCTTAATAAATCGCCTTTTACTCCCAAACGCCTTTTATTTCTGCGTCTATGGAATTCCTTACATTGTGGCAGGAATCTTAATTCATCTATATTCTTGTGCAGTGGACCTCTTGTCTTGCGATGGAGAGGTTGAATATTTACTTTCGCGGAAGGTCGCGGTAGCCCCAAAGAGGGGCTCCGACCTTTCCCTTCTGGATCTGGAGAAACCGGCAGGAAGCAGACTCGCTGGTGGCTTTCCGTCCTAAATATCAGCGAGTCTTCCTTTACTCCGTTGGAGCGAGGGGCGTGGCGGCGACAATGGGGACTTCCATGGGATGGTTGAGCGTAATCCATGGATCGGCGCCACCAATGGATCGGATCTACCGTTCTGCGTGTGGATTACAAACCTCAGATGCAACCTGTCATGGAGGCGAACTGACCACCTTTCATCGGCAACCAGGAATCCATTGAGCGATTCCTGGACACCGTATTTGTTGATGCTCCCGAACCCGTGGCACAGCGCAAGGCCGTCAAAGGAACACGGGACTCAACGGAATTGGGAGGAATTATCCGTTAAACTTCCCAATCGGACCCCCCCCATCCCGGTCGGCAGCACCTGAGGTGCCTGAGAACCACGGTGGCTTCACCGTGTCTCGATGGCTCGCTTTGATATGCGAAGAGTCTGAAGAAAGCCTGCATTCCCAGCCCGGACGGTTTCCTCTCCCATCGAAGACTGGGATGAGGAAATTAGAGGCGACTTGAGATGCCAAAGCGGCATGGAACCCGTGGCATAGCTATACAGGAGGCGAGGCACAGTTGCAACAAATGAAAACAGAGGACGGGAACAACAGCATAAAGAAGTCCAGCTCGAAGTTGGACCGTGCTAAAGACAGCTCCAACGACAATATGCCCAGAATCTATCCTGATCCATGATAAGTCTGGAACAGTCCAGACTGGATTTACAACGGCTTAGCGAAAGCGTTCAGGCTCGCATGCGCCAAAGTAGACTCACTGAAGCCCTTAAGCCAGGGCCGAACTGGTTAAGTTAGAGCGAGAAAAAGCTGCTTTGCATCGCACCAAGATGCGTGGCTGCGCCAGGAGAGGGAGCTGGCTGGTGGAGAGGAACTAAGGAGGCAGCAGACCAGAGGCCCAAGTTGGAGCCTATGCTGTTACTGATGATCGTACGGTACCGGGGGCCGTACCTGGGTCCCGCCGCAAGCGTAGCGTATCACCGCCAGCACGCCTTCGATTCCGGCCCCATTGCAACGGCTGCCTGCCCAACCTGCTCCAACCAGGCATAGCCACACTCCCCAGCGAGCGCCAGGGAGCCGTCGAGCGGGGCTATGACCCCGATACCAGCCGTTTTGATGGGACGCTTCCAAACTTCTACTTCATCTTGCAACTCAATGCCCGCCGGAAGACTATGATGATGTTCTATACGGTCTGAGCGAAAAAATCACGGGACATCGGCTCAGTCACCGGATGGGGCAGCGACTTCGTGACTGTTATTTCAGATTTGCAGGATGAGGACTCAAATACAATGCTTCCTCCAAGCTTTAGGCGGCTTTCAAGATCCAGAAGCCGAGAATGAAGCTATCGCACCATCAAAACCATCCAGCAAAGGCAACCGCCCGTTTGCGAATTTGTCCATTGAATTGCGATGCGGCTGCTGGAGCTTCTCTGAGTGGCTGAGCAGCATGAAATCTTTGAATACTTCTCGAATGCGGTGGACAGCAAACTTCACGATGAAAGCGGTGTTTTTTAATTAGGGTTCCTCATTACCGTGCAGATTGGATCCAGTTGGGGTCTCAGGTGGCGTCTCGTTTGGAATCACGCTTCGTCAGAGGCCGCCCACGCCCTAAAACCACTACTGTGTCCACCAAATCAAGCCAACCGCTCTACGAAACCACCTCTGAGCCGTCGCCGACTGGTTGTGTCTTTACTGCGGAGGGCCAGGTCATCTAGCCGCCCGCTGTCCCAAAGCAAAACCAGCAGCTCCAGCTCCAGCGCCTCCGTCTGCCAAACCACCACCACGCGGAGTCGGGGCGCCTCCCACTGGCTCCTGCGTCTAGCGACGGCGACAACCCAGAGGAGGGAAGCAGCTGTTTGCCTTTCTTCCAGCCCCCCCATGGACATGGGCCGACTCTGGCAGCGGTGAGTGAGAAGGCAGCGGCTCCCATTACTGTTCAAGCGGCATTTTCTGGCCAACCCAGCTAAACACACTGCATTGCCTGTTGCTTGTGGATTCCGGCTGCTCCCCATATCTGACCCCAGATTGTGAAGGAGCTAGGTCTGAACCGAATTCGCCGGGCTAAGCCCATACCATTCACCCAAATGGACTGGCAGCCCCTCGAGCGAGGACCCGGCCAGTACAAAACACAGCCAGTTCCTCCTCCTGATTTAGCCGACCATTGGGAGAAATTGGATTTCATTTTGGCGGCGATTGTCAAACTCATAGTTCTGGGCATGCCTTGGTTATTGTTACATGAACCAAATTGTTTGGAAAGAAAGGATCATGGGAATTCACTGACCACTCCCTGCGGTGAACCCATGAATTGGAAGAAACCAGCGTCTCCTGGCACACCTCTCTGGCTTCCTTCAGTGATTGCTCGATTCTGGCCAGCATCCCACCTGCATATCAGGATCTAGCCAGAGTTTTCAGAGCAGGAATCGCGATCAGTTGCAGAGACACTGACTGTAAAATTGTCATACAACCAGGGGCACAACTACCCAAGGGTAGAATCACTACGCATGAGTCCCAATGAGGAGAAGAACCCCGTGCCTTCTTGAACCAGAACCTTGCTGCGGGTTTATCTGCGGGCTACCAAACCACCCTGCGCTGCTCCCGTTTTTTGTTTGTCAAAGAAAGATGGAGTCTTCTGGCACAGATTGCTCGAAGTCTCAATGCGGATCTCTAATCCAATAAATATCCTTTGCCTTTGATCAAAGGACCTTTAGATGCACTTTCGGCAAGGGCAGCATTTTACTAAATTGGACTTGAGAGCTTACTACCTACAGAGTCAAGTGCTGAAGGTTATGAACACTTGTTTCGTTTAACACAAAGTTTGGACAGTTTGAATATTTAATAATGCCATTAAGTTAAGAAGTGGGGCCCAGACTTTCATGGCCTTATCAGCGAAGTTCTCCGCGATTTACTGTACAAGGGTGGTTGTATACTTAGATGGCGTCTTAATTTACCATATGAAACTATAGAAGGGCATGAAATATTGGTTGAGAGAGGTATTGAAGCGGCTTGCTTGACAACCTCTCTCTATGCCAAGCTCTCAAATGCTGTTTCATCAGACCTCGTTACGACTGTTGGGTTGCGGATCTGCGCCCGAGGGCTTAAAAATGGATCATACTAAAATTGGCCTTGATCCTCCAATGGCCTACCCCATAACCGCGGAACTCCAGTGGATTCCTTGGTTTTGCCTAATTTCTATAAGTGATTTTGCGCAATTTGCTTGAACGGCTCTCCCTCACAGACCTCTCTGCACGCAAAGGGTAAAGATCCACTGTCCACTTCAAGCCGGGGCCTTTCTGGTCTGAGGAATGTCAAGCCTTTTCAACTATTAAAATCTCGTTGCCACGAACCTATCCTAAACACCCTGACCGGATCTCGTTTGTGGTTCCGTGGGCCTTTCGGACAAAGCACTAGGGCAGCCTGTTGCTGAAAAAATAAAGATGGTAGACTGGTTCCGTTATTGCTTATTTGTCAAAAAAAAAAAAAATTCTCTCTGGTGCGAGCTCAACTGGACTGTGGGAACAAAGGAGACTGCGTATCAAAGCAACACTCTCCACTTAGAAGCGCCACTGGCTGGAGAACTAAGCACCCCTTTCAAAGTTGATGGATCATAAAACCTGGCGACTCTTTCCACCCCCTCAAGATGTCCGCCAAAACAATAGTTGGGCGATTTCTTTCTCGTTCTCTTTACAGTCCATTTTTCCTGGGAAAACCAACAGAATTAGCTGGCGCTCACCAGCCTACCGAGGAGGTGGGGCTGCCATACGAGACATTCAGCACTGTTTCGCCACCCCTCCCGGTGGGGATTTGGCTGTCACCGATCTCAAGCGTCCCTTCTCCTCCACCCCGTTCCCAGTCACCGTCTCTCCTTTCCTTGAAGGGGTGGGGAGGCGAATATGAAGCGGCCCGAAGGGAACTCCCAATTCGTTTGGAGAATGGAGTTTGGCGGAGGAATGTTAGTCTCCCCTCCGCAAGCAGGTTCTTGAAGCTTGCCCACGTGCGTTCGGCTGGACATTTTGGCTTTCAAAACTCTGCGCAGCCGCCCGTAGTTCGGTGGCGCAATGCGCAAAAGACATTGAGGCATACATTAGGGCTGTTCGGTTTGTGCAGAAGCCAAAACATCGGGAAAGCCCATGGACTATTGAAACCTCGGTAAGCTTCCATGTAGGAAGTCATCTCATGGATTTCATTACAGATTTGCCGAAAGTCATGTATCTACGGTTTTATGGGTGGTGGTGGACTTATTCTCTAAGCAAGCCATTTTATTCCGTAATGCTTCCATCCCTCGCTCCTAAGTTGACGCGGCTGTTTATTCCAACATGTTTACCCGTCTCCATTCGCCCCGTTAGGTGTGGTCTCCGACCCTTGACCCCCAATTCATCTCAAAGTTCTGGAAGCGTTTTTTGGGGTTGTTGGGGGCCGCCCGTCGTCGCCGCCCTACTGCGTTCAAAGTGGCCAGTGAAGAGGCGGGAAGCGAACAGAACCCTAGAGCAGTATTTCGTTGTTACACCAACTACCACCAAGACAATTGGTCATTCGCGAGCTTATTCCGTTCTTGATCGCCTACAAACAATGCGGTTCATATTGAGGTGAAAATAGCTGAGGGAAGTGTCACAGTGCATCGCTTCCGCCGTTGCCACAACTACCGCTTGTACTTTGGACCCCAAATTTCAACAATGGATTTCATCCCCTAGCGAGGGATGATGGAAGTCGGTCAGGCCGCCTTACAACAAGCAAAGGACTCCCAAAACTGCAATGGATAAGCTTACGCTCAGATTTCCCTCTGCGTGTGGGCTCCTGGGTGTATTTATCTACAAAAAATCTCCAGAGGCGTGCATAAATATTCCAAGCAGCAGAGATTTGTGGGACCTTTTCAGATTACTAAAATTGATTACGCTTAGATTTGCCTAACTCTCTTAGTAACATCCATCCTGTCTTCCATTCCAGCTTGCTCAAGGAGGCTCCCGCTTCCGATGCCTGGCACGACCCGCCGGAGAGGCCCCCACCGACTATTATTGATGGCCACAAGCACTACGAAATTGACGCTATCCTGGACTCTCGCTTTAATCGCAAACGCTTGCAATATTTAGTTTCTTGGGTGGGATATTCCTCTGGGTATAATCAATGGGTTTATTCCGAAAACATTGAAGCCCCCACCCTTATTTCTGCTTTTCACCGCGCCTTTCCGCATAAACCTGGGGGGAAGGGGTCTTCTTTAGGGGAGGCAGAGTGTAAAGGATTCAATGGTGTTGATAGTGAAGTAACCTTGAGTGCATTCCACAGCCCGGGCGATGGGCCAGATGCATCGGCGGAGACCTTATCGTTGCGCGGGAGATGAAGACTCTGTTCCCATGGGAAGCAGGAAGGGGGGATGGGGTGAATGGTATTATAACCTGTGCTTCTGGCGGGAAGTGTCATTCCTGCCACTGCGTGTACTTGAGCTTTCTAAGATGTCTTAATAAATGGACTTTTACTCCCAAAGCCTTTTATTTCTGCGTCTATGGAATTCCTTACATCGACTGCTGAACAGAAATACTGGACCAAGTTAGCACAGGCAGTGCAAGAGAATCTCCCACTGTCTGGTATTTTCTACCCAGGGACAGACTTGTGCTTTGCATCCTCGTCTTCACCATATTCATTTTCTGGTTGCTCCTGCACCTGCTAATGCAGGCCAGAGGCAAAAGGGGTTCTAGGGCCAGATTTCCTGGGTAGGTTTAAAAAAATATATACATTGGAAACCAGAGGAGTACCAGGGGTAAATGGCGCCCGGAGACAAATTGTCTCCAGGATGCCCCCCAGGTTCTGCCCCTGCCCCGCAGGGCTTGAGGGGGCTTAGAGGCAGCAGGAAGTCCTGCTGTCTCATCATTTTTGCATGCCTCAGACGGCACGCAAAAATGACGAGACAACAGGACTTCCTAGTCACGTGGGGGCCGATTTTGCGTCCCCCACGTGACCAGAAGAATGGCTCCCAGGGACAAGGGGTACGCCACTGTTGGAAACTGAATATTATTCTGCTGCTATACTGTTATAACAAAAACCCTCAGAAACAATGAACATTAAACAGGTGAGGGGGAATGAAGTGAGCTCAGAAAATGTCGTTGAGGAGGAAGTTCAGAGACGGCACAGAGGCGTGGAAAACGTTGTCAGTCGATCACACAGCAACTGAAAATGTTTTGAAAATGTTTCAACCAAAGAATGATTTTTAAAAGACATTCATCTAACATGTTTTGGGGCAGGAAATAAAAATGTTTTCAGGGTATAAGGGGACAAAAACAATGCAGAACTACATGGAGGTTATGCTTTATTTCCTGCCTCAAAATGTTTCGAAGGGTTTGTGAGGAAAGGGCCATACACACACCACACTTTCTCTCTCATTCCCACTTACCCTTTTATCAGGAAATAGGAAACCCAGCACCCTCAGAGACAGTCTTCAATTTATTAATTTATTTACTTTAAAAAGTTGTTAGCCTTCCTTCTCTCTTGCGGAAGTCAGGCGGCTCTCAATAAACAAAACATTAAAAACAAGATTAAAAACCACTACTTATAAACTCATAGAAGTTACAATTTAAAAGCTCCGATCAGGACGGCCAATAATAAAAGCCAGTTCAATCAAAATGCAGTCATGCATAAAGCTGCCACCTGAAAACAGACCACGAGGGACCCAGCCATGCCTCTCTCAGGAGGCTGTTGTATAATCGTGGGGCTGCTACTGAAAAGCCCCTCTCTCTGGTATCCACCAAACAAATGCCTGGGAAATTTGGGACAATCAGGTGGGCATTTCTCCATGATCTCAATTCCCAGGCAAAAATGTTTGGGAAAACATGGTCCCTCAGATACCCCAGTCTCAAGCCACGCAGAGCTTTAAAAAACAAACCCCACACCTTGAGCTGGCCTCAGGAGTCAATTGGTAGCCGGTGTAATTGCTGTGGTATCAGGGCCATCTCCTTCCAACAGCTGGCCCCAACTAGCAGTCTAGCTGCAGCATACTGTACTTGCTGCCACTTCCAAACACACATGGAGTGCATTGCAGTAGTCCTGTCTAGATGTAACTACTGAGGCATGGCTTGCTGTGGTTAAATCTGACTGACTCAGCAACAGATGCAGTCGACGCACCAGCCAGAGCTGGGCAAAAACACTCTGAGCCGCAGCAGCCTCCAGGATTTTGAAGGTGTCAAGCAGCACTCTGAAGCTCCAAAGCAGTGGCATAGTGGTTAAGAGCAGATGTACTCTAATCTGGAGGACCGGGTTTGATTCCCCGCTCTGCCGCCTGAGCTGTGGAGGCTTATCTGGGGGATTCAGATTAGCCTGTGCAATCCCACACACGCCAGCTGGGTGACCTTGGCAGAGGTGTAGCAAGAGGGGAAAGTGCCCAGTGCTCTGGTGTGTCCTTCCACCCCGTCTTGCCCCGGAATGCCACAACCAAGCCCCCGGAACACCCTCACCACACTGCTACAGGGACGAGTGCCCGGTACATCGCGCACCCCCCTGTCCCCTTGGAGCTACGCCTCTGGACCTTGTACTAGTCACAGTTCTTCTGAGCTCTCTCAGCCCCACCTACTTCTGATTGGCTATTGTGTTGGAGTGGGAACAATACTCCGCCCTCTGCCAGTTTTTCGTGCGCAGCTACGTAGATACGCAGTTTCATCGTTCTAACTCTTTGCCTGCGCAGCTTCGTTGGCACAGACGGCTAATCTGAGATTGGGTGCATCCTGCAAGCAACTTCATTTACTGGTGCTTAACGTGTTAAACCAGTCATAGCTACGCACATATGTACGTTTGCTCTTCCCCTCTTCGCAGAAGCGGTTCTTCATAGCCACGACCAGCGCACGCACACACACAAAGGCTGTGCGTGATCTGCGCAGAGCCCACTGTGCTCTGATTGGCTGGAACATTCCATGCCACTCCCTAGAGCGGGAAAAATAAGCCAACTCTGTCCCCTGTGTCTTCCCACCGAACGGGCTTTGGGCCATGTTTTTCAAAAAGCTGCACTTCCCTGCCAGGACCGGGATGGAGCTGAGGGTGGCACTGAAGCAGTGCGAAGTCGTTGCCCAAATCGGGATTTTTGCCGCGAGTATCATGGGATAATTTGCCCGTGGGGAATCGACCAAGGAGTCTCAAGGCCTGAGATTTTTATTCCGCTCAACGGCCCTCTCCTTCTGGATGCAGAGGCTTCCTGCAAAACGTGCGCCATACTAATGAACAGCCTTAGCCTGAGGAATACAGCCTGCAATTTTTTTTCCCAGACACCGCAAATGGGGCCAGGGCGGCACTCCGTCTCCGGAAAGAAGCTCTCTGGCTTAGTAATGGATCCGGAAGAAGGGCTCCTCCCATCCATTAGCGTAATGAGAATTGCTCGTCAAGGCATGCCTTCGCTCTGGGAAGCCTTGCCCTGAACTGCGGAAGCCCGGAGAGGCCAGGCATCCTCGCGGAGCAGCTGCGGAAAGCAACACTCTGCAAAATGCAAAGGATCTTTACCTGCTTCCTCTGCCCCTTGAGAGATGCACCGTGAGCGTCCTCAGAGGCCAAGTCTCCATTTGCACATAAGTGGGGGCTGGAAATTAGGAAGGCAACTGAATTTGTAGGATGTTGTGGTTTTTTCAGGTTGTTCAGCCGTGTTCCAGTAGTATTTTCTCCTGACGTTTCACCTGATTCTGTGGCTGGATGCAGGTGAAACGTCAGGAGAAAATACTATTGGAACGCAGCCGTACAGCCCGAAAAAACCACAACGTCCTAGTGATTCCAGCTGTGAAAGCCTTCGACGATACAACTGAATTTGACCTTGCAACTTGAAAATCTCCAATTTCATGTTCAGTTTTCCTTACCCCACTACAGAAAATAAATCTGTTTTTATTGATTTAAAATGTTGTTTTAATTCTGCCTTCTTATCTTGTTTGGGGTTTCCAAGGTTTCTGGGATTCCAAGGTGGCAAACAGTCAAAGCATTCAAACAAAATTTAAAATAATTAATTAGCAAGCCTTTATTGGCATAGACAACAGTACAACAATAATAAAAACAGATTAAAAAGCATGTACTATACAGGAAATAAATGTTAGGTCGAAGGAAATCCACTGGCGTTTAGTAATTTCCAGGAGAAAGTCTGCCACTATCATACAGAGAGAAGGATCAGGATTGTCCAACAAGTAGTGCAATCTAATTAAATCAGGGAGATTGGGTAAATGTAAAGGAGTAAGATTCACATACTTGGATCTGATTTCCTTGAATCTGAGACAGTGTAGAAATTGGTGGGCCAGAGATTCAACTGAGCCATCATTACATGGGCACGGGCACAATCTTTTAGCCTTTTCTTGCTTATTAAATCTGCCATGTAACAAGGCAGAAGGCATAACATTAAACCTGGCAAGCATCATGGCTCTCCTTTGAGCAGGGTTTATTAAATTTAAAATATACATATGTGTGTCTGGTGGAATAGGGTTTCATTCTAGCTGAGCCTCGGAGTGAGATGAATCTCATGCCCAGAATGTAATCATTGAGGGGTACAACCTATTCCAGAGAAATTGATCAACGAGGAAAGGCGGTGGAGTAGCGCTATGTGTCAAATTAAGAGGGGTAGCTAATACCCTGGAGGACAGGGGCAGGATTCAAAATGATATGGACAGATTAGAGAGCTGGGCCAAAACTCAGTGGCGTATCTGCCCGGGGACAAGGGGTAACCCCTGTCCCTGGGCACAGCTAATTTGGTCACGCAGGGCATGCAAAATCGGCTCCCCACGTGACCAGATGCCTTCGCGAAGATGACAAGGCAGCTGGAAGTCCTGCTGCCTCATCGTCTTCAGGCTCCCTAGGCAGGGGCCGAGGGAACCCAAAGACGACGAGGCAATGGCGGCACCCTGCCCTCCTCCCAGCCGGCTTCTGCCCTTCCCAGGCCCAGGGGAGAGCAGGAGCTGGGCTTTAGGGACCTGTGGGGAAGGGCTGTGCCCCTCTTGCCCCCTCCCCCTCCACCACAGTCCAGCCTCTGTCCTCCTGTCTGGCCTCTGCCCTGCCAGCCTCTGGAGATGTGCTTTTTAAAAGCATGGAGGCCAGGGGCATGGCTCAGGTGTGGCCCCGCCCCTAGCACTGCCCCCAGGAGGGAGGGGCTCAGGTGGCCCCGCCCCCAGCCCACCCCCTCTATGCTTTTAAAATAGTCTGCAGTGCCTTTCGTGTTCTTTGACTCGTGTCCGAGCCCTGTGTTTGGTGGTTCCTATGTAGACTTGTCCACAGCGCTCAGACACGAATCAAAGAACACGAAAGGCACTGCAGATTATTTCAGCCAGAAAAATCAGCAATAGCAGAAACCATGATAAACCAACCTGGACACAAAATATTATTTGAAAACACAGAAATTCTGGACCACTCTGACAACCACTACATCAGACTACACAGAGAAGCCATTGAAATTCACAAGCACATGGACAACTTCAACAGGAAAGAAGAAACCATGAAAATGAACAGAATTTGGCTGCCAGTGTTGAAAAATTCTAGAATCAAGACAGTGACTAATCAGCTCCACACAAACACAGGACAACTCTAGACAATAGCAATCAGGATACTTCTATTCAGATGCATTCACCTATTGACCTTGCAATCTTCATTGTTACTCACATGCTACAGACTTCTTTGTGACTCACATGCCAGGCTACTCTATTCAGATGGCCTCGCCTTTTGACCTCACAGTATATACACTCCACTTGCTTTCCTTTCCTACTATCAGATCCTTCGAAGATGCCAGCCACAGATGCAGGCGAAACGTCAGGAGGGAATGCTGCCAGAACACGGCCACACAGCCCGGAAACCCCACAGCACCCCAGTGATTCCGGCCGTGAAAGCCTTCGACAATACAAGGCCTGTTCTGTCTCCCAGTCTACCCTCAGATGGCTGAAGCACCCAAAGAAAGGACTCCAAGCATGATCACAATGGTTGGCAGAGTTTCCCACAGCCAGACAGAGCTTCTGACATTATGGCCTTTTGGCTAAGTTCAGGTGTGTGTACAAGTGATCTGCAGCTAACCAAAATCAGTTCCCCTGGTGAAAATTGGTTCTTTGGAGGGTAGACTCAATGACCTCTTACCCCACTAAGGCCCCTCCCCTCCCCAGATTCCCCTCCCAAATCTCCAGGAATTTTCCAACTGGGAAACTGCAGACCATGTAGGTTCCAGTGCGTACAGGCAGTCCCTTTGTCTTCAGGCTGCACGAATAAAATTCAGGAGCATTTTCATGCCATTTTCCTCCCGTGGAATCGAATTCCCCCTTTAAAATTATTCTCCTTCATATTATTTGGGTATCAGTGGCGTATAAATGTTAACAGATGACATATGATGTCGTAAAATAACGTCCAAAGAGAAAGTTCACAAGGCAGCGTGCACAACCAAACAGACATGAAAGAGATTATATTGGGACACCCTTTGTGGGATTTGGAACATTCCTGCCTGGAGAACTTGGTGGTGCACAGTTCAACCACCTTGATCAGGACAGCATCCCCCCGCCCATACACATACATTCACCTCAATTTTGCAACTAAAAGAGGAATTAGATTTTGCAGCTAAATGTGTTTTCTGATCAATTGTCATAATTCTGGTTTGATCCTGCCATGTCTCCTACCTGGGACATGGGGCCCTCTGAATTCCTCTTCTCCCAGTGGTGGGATTCAGCAGATTCGCACCACTTCGGCAGAACCAGTTGTTAAAATGGTGCTTGTAAACAACCAGGTGTTAAATTATTTGAATCCCAACACTGGTCGAATCCCCACTACCATCTTAGCCAGGTTTCACAACACAAACTAACCAGGTTTGAGGGACGACCTCCTCATTGCTTGCGTGGCAGATTCCGTTTCTGGCGCTCGTTCTCCCCGTTAATCCGCGTTCTGGCAGGACCTGGTTGCAAGTGGCATAGACCCCATTAACACGGTTCAGAGCTGATCCATGGGGAGGGATGAGGGTTGAAACCCTGACTCGTTTCCCATCCTGGAGTGTGACAAGGAATTCGGGCAACCAATCAGCACTGAGATGTATGCGCAGCCTTTCCTTAGTTTCGTTTCTGCTTTTGCGATCAGCCAGCAGAAGGGGATGCAAACGTTAAATAGTCAAACATGTAACTGAATCATTAATGGTTTACACAGGTAATGATTAACTGTTTGCACAGTCAAACAGTTAAACGTTAAACTTTTAGATGCTGGTTTTTTTGATCACGCCCTTACAATGTACGTTTCCACAGTGGGAAAAGGTCCTGCCCCATCAAGGCACACCAGCCAATCAGGGGAGACTGGCGAAGCGAGCTCGCCTGGTAGTGGGGATTGCTAAGGGTTCTGCAACCGGGTGTGTCTGCTGTGTGCTCGCTGCGGTGGGGAGGGAGAAACTCCGATGAAGAGGACAAGGTTTCATAATGAACAGGTTTGGATCTGTGTGCAAATTTCAAGTGGGGATTCGACCACTGTCTTCTTCCCTCACTCTTCATTACTGTGGTTGACTCGCTATATATAATTTGCCTTGAGAAAGGTTGCCTACACGTAATGCAAATAATAAATAACGTAAATATATATTTTTAATTCTGGTGTTGGACATGTGCTGTCTGCCACAGCTTTCGGTTGAATTGGGTCTTTCTTCCCGCCTCTCTGCATTATTGATACACTAAAACACTACAAAAGAGCAATCTTGATGTCACTGTATATGTCGTTGCACAAAAATAATTTGGTGCAATATTTCAGTGTTTGCTTCAGTTCACTGGCAACACACCAACCAAGAAGAATCTGGATTTAAAAAATCACACCTGTTTGCTTTTTTGCAGTGTTTTATCAATACATTAATATACAGGAGACAAAAAGACTGAAGGTGCTGTAAGGTGTGGTAAACTGCATACAGAAGAAGAAGAAGAAGAGTTTGGATTTATATCCCCCCTTTCTCTCCTGCAGGAGACTCAAAGGGGCTTACAATCTCCTTGCCCTTCCCCCCTCACAACAAACACCCTGTGAGGTGGGTGGGGCCGAGAGAGCTCCGAGAAGCTGTGACTAGCCCAAGGTCACCCAGCTGGCGTGTGTGGGAGTGCACAGGCTAATCTGAATTCCCCAGAGAAGCCTCCACAGCTCAGGCGGCAGCGGGGAATCAAACCCGGTTCCTCCAGATTAGATACACGAGCTCTTAACCTCCTACGCCACTGCTTAACCTCCTACGCCTACACATAGCACTGGGTACCATTTTCAGTAATAAAAAAGTGCGGGACCCTTAATATATCAGTTCCAGTCTGAAAACAAGAGGTCATTTAGAACTCCATAACATGAGAAGAAATTTAGACGAGGATAATTTTGGAAGCTATACATTTTGGATGCTATACACAGCATCATTCTGAGAATGACAGAGTGCTAGGAAGGGGGAGAAGGTGATGATATACATGATCGCTTTGTGTACCTCTCACACAGTCGTTTCAGGACTTACCGGAGCTATT